>NC_051185.1:77604685-77644684 GCF_013339695.2 Rhipicephalus sanguineus
CCTACACAAGCGTATTCGACTCTACATTTACAGGAACCTATCATGGCAATGCAGTGAACAAAGGTGGAAACTTATGGATGACAGTTCGTCAGACAAGATAGAGCAGATGCCATGGCAATGAACCACACTTTCAACAATGGAACTACATTTTTTAAAACAAACTCGATTAGTCTGCCACTGACTTGTGCAACATCGTACGACTTGTCATAAACTCGCACTCTCTTCGTTCTCTTTACAGTGAAGCTGTTTGAGCTATCATTAAGTTGTGCTCAGTCATCCAAAACTCTTCGGAAGGATAAGCACCACAGGAATCTGACAAGCTCTACTACCAAATACAACTGGTGTGAGTGTCAAACAAAAACGACCATGTGAAAATGAGATAGAACGCAGCCAGGAATGAAAGGAAAAGGCATGAAAAGGTGACACAGAGTGAAAAACAAATAAAGAGAGAGAGGGACAGAGAAAATGAAGAAATACATAGCAAGAGTGAGTACAGAGAGTTACAGAAAGGGAAAACTAGATAGAGAGAGAAGGAAAGAGATAGGGACAGAAAAAGATGCAAGAAACAGAAAGAAAAGAGAATGAAGAAACAAGGAAGGCCGTCCAGCTCCGCGACACCTCCAGTGCGAATTTTTCAGTTTTCAGAGTGAAAACGGGACGATTTTTCGGAGTGTAAAGGGGCCACTCGATTTAAGCGAATGAAGAATATGCATGACCATCCAAACACTAACTAGTTGAACGGCAAAAAAACGCGAAAGATACGGACATACTTTGATAGTTAGTTAATGACAAATAGAACTTCAAAATTACATCTTGGAAAGGTGCAAAGGGCTACCTGTCGTCTCGCGGAATCCTGAACCACTTAGTACGGCGCTCTCCCTGTCCTGCCGTTGTTGTTGCACCACGCAGCGCAGCAGTAGCTGTCATAGTACTTGACTCCGGACGGCATGACCTGCAAAAAGAGAAAAAAAATTGACCGTATTTTCTCTGGCCCTCGCACAAATTGTCTCCGAGGCACTTCTCAGCGCCCTTTCGCGAAAAACAGTCCCAAGCAGTTGCCGCCGTGAAAACAAAGCAACCTTCGGTGCATGAACTACTGAGGCAGTATTTAACGAGAATATTACGTCATAGCCACGGCCAACGAAGACTGTTCTCATTTCTCAAGTTCTCTCTAATTCGGCTCTTAACACAGGCGTCAAGCAAACTGCGAATACCACAAATAACGATTCTAAGCATAACTGCGCTCTTTCACACATTTGCACAACAATGCAGTGAATTAGAACTGCGTGTAACGGCATTGTATGCACAAAGAAAACCTTACGACGCAAGCGGCGACTCATTTTTGGCGCCAAAAAACGATTTCTTCGCTAACGTGCTGCGCAGCACTTCAAGTTGCTATTTCTTAATGCAAAGCAATTCACGAGCATCATACGCGAAGCGTGAAGCACAAAGAAGCTTTCGGCGCTAAAACACAAAGTGCGTCAAATGTCAACTTAAGGCTGTAGAGACAAATACATTGCAAAGTAATGAAGGAAAAAAGAACCTATTGAAGGCGTTCTTACCAAGCAGCCGCCAAGCAGAGTGACTTCCCGGCAAACGATCCCAGCTAATTCCACGGAATTTTATATGCGTCGCCGCGTCGTCTTGCCATGGTCTTTTCCGGCAAACCTGACCATATATGGAATGGTAATTGGTAATGACAGCTACCAATCGATGATTTCGAACTGTCCAATCGCAGACGATAAAGACGGATTTACAGCCGCAGTGCGAGCCAGCGGAAGACACTGCCGCAGCCACAAAGTCTGACAAAGAGAAGTAGATGTATCGTTAACCAGAAAAGGTACTGCAGTAGATAACTAGTACGCGCGTTCTCTTGGAAACAGGGAGTGACGTGGTGCCGTCTAACGGCTGGCGTGAAGCTGCGTAGCTCCGCCGCTCATAGGCTCGTGTGTCCACTCTTGTCATTTTCTGTTACTCTATGGTCGTAGTGCGTAACCAGTCGTAACGCTAGTACCAGATCTTGACCTCCAAGGTGGTGCCGGTGGGAGATTTTTCCTGTGCGTTGTTGAACAAAAAAAATTCGCTGCGTGCGCGTTAACTAAAAGCCGAATTCTTCTGTCTCTCATTCCCCATTAGCAGCCATTGGCATGTTCCAGTAGGAAACGTTAGTAGAAGTAGAAGTGTTAGCTAAAAGCCGACTTCTTCTGTCTCTCATTCCCATTAGCAGCCATTGTTTACCTCCAGGGTAGTCCCTGGTGAGATTTCTCCTGTGCGTGATTAAACAATAAAAATTTTGTTCAAAACGACGTTGATTGATGAAATAAACCAACGAAAGACGCCAGATGTTTTGTAAAAGCAAAACGAAAGAACGCCAGATGTTTCTAAAGCAAAACGAAAAGACGCCAGCTGCTTAACGAAAGACGCCAGATGTTTTCTAAAGCAATGGTTTTCTAAACAATGAAAATTCACAGCGTACATGTAAAATTAAAGTGAACTGCAAGTCGTCATAACTCTCATCGAACCTTTAGTATAAACGCGCCCGACCTCACGTCGGTGTTGATGTACTGGGCAGAATTCACGGAAGATTCACGGTTTACCGATGAACCTCCGCAGCTTCGCCCACTCATCATCATTCATTCCGTGGATATGCTGTGATTTTTAAGTTAGAGGTCTGACAAATTCTTTAAGAAGACAAAGGGAATGTCGCCTAAGAGTTTCCGTTGCGAAGCCCGACGTTCAGATAAGAAACGATGCTTGGTGGCGAAACCCTGCTTAGAATGCCGAGAATCGAATTAGTTGCGCGAAGTGACACATCCAACTGCTAATTATGGTTGATTCCTAATTAGCACAAATGATGTCACAGAAGTGTAAAGCGAGCATTCATCAACGACTCCTAGCTACAAATAGAACCTTTTTTATTGGCACAAGGACTTTATTTCAGCGGAGCGTAATTGATTATATTTTGTCCATTATACACTGAGTAACAGGGCACAGGCACAGAAGGTGACGGATGTCTACCACATAGGGAGGAACCTGCCAGCACTGACACGTCGCCATGTTGCCAGTTGCACAAGTGTTTAAATTGCTAGGGTAATTAGCACTTTGTTTCTTTTCTGTCCTACTCTTAAATTCTTTCACGATTCAGTTTCTAGCATATGAAAGGGCGTTGTCTCCTTAAATTGATATCTATATTCTATACTGTTATATACATTCGAGATACAGTTGAATCTGTACTGACTCTACCGTTGTTCTTTCTTTCTTCTCGTTTCTATTTTTTATGAGTTTTTACGCCATCGGCTCTTCGACTCACTGCCCTGTAAATAAATTAATTAATGTGGATAGGAGGGACCCCTGACAGTTTTCACTTGAGGACCTCTTTCTGTATCACTTCTAGGGTACACACCCACAGTAACCACGCAGAGAACCTTATTTTTATGAAAATCTTTTGCTCTCTCTTCTAATCTATGACACTTGTATCTTCATGATGTCAGATTAAAGTTCATCTCCAACTTCGAAAGCTGCGTAAAAAAACAAGCTGCGATTTAACAACTTTTACAGTCTAGACGTTTTCATAACAGCAGAAAATCAACTGGTTTAAAAACGCAGTTAATGCAGGTCTCTTCAAAAATTAATAAACTGACGTTCTGGCACTTAGCTAAGAAAAATGTGCTAAATCGATGTACTTTCACATCATGGTAATATGGCTAAGAACCTAATCCCTCATGCTCATGATCCAGGACAGTAATCGCATAAGCAGGCTCCATAATTATTTTCGCGCGAGGAGGTTAGGCAAAAAGATAACCTGCAATGCGCGCAGGACGCTTAATAAATCAGGTTATAAGGAGCGAAAGAAAATAGAAATGCCTGCGTAGAAATACGTCATGCCCTATTCTATAGCTGTCTGGCAACCAGCCTAAGGCTAGCTGTCTGTTTTGTAGCCTCGTTAAGGTTTTGCACACGTCCCTATGCTCATCTTCTAACGCAATTTGACCAGCGGCATACAAAAGCGTCCTCAGACAAAAAAATTTATGGTACTGGACCATTAATCTGTCACTCGCCATTCTAAATTTCCTTTATAGTTGTGATGTTTCCTTTTTGGACTTCCTTAGTAATAATCTTCGCTAAAACACTTCACGAACGGCACTCTCGTGAAATACGTGAAATTCTCATTTCAGCAATTCCAGTTAGTACGGTATGACAAATGTACTCCTAATAACGTACGACATAGCCAACCAAGCGCCGGCTAGCGATTGCGTTTCTCATTTAGGCAATAAACGAGAAAACGAGAAAAAAAAACTGCCCCTCTTCACGGTGACACCTGCACATATGAATTCTCACCGTGAAATGGGAACTGGCTGGCGATGAAGGCTATCGGGAAGTTTAGATTTCATTTGCAGGTAGGAAGAGCAGTCGTGCACCATTACAGAGAAGGCCTAGTGAGGCCGGGCGCGTTCATTTCTGTATGAATAGGTTTGTTCTCGAACGCCTGAAGGCAATTAGATATTTCCTCTGAGGCATCTATTTCTTAATGCTAATCAGGGGTCTCGCTTTCGGCCGAGCAAAATTCAACGGAGCAATGAAGTACGCACTCGATAAAGAATACATTAGAAAAGTGTTTTCATCTCAGAACCCTGTCGTGAATTTTCTTGGTTGGAGTAAAGCTTTTTGGGGTGTTGTAGTGAGCGTCTATATGCAGATGTGTTTTTATTAGACGTCTGCATATTATGCACTCTAGCCCCAGTAAATAAAATCGAGCACTAGCACGATAGTAATGTCGACAGTGGTCGAAGTCTTGCAGAATGTGTTAGCCGACGTCTTATCATCTGCTTCAACTTCGCAATAGCCAAGCAAAAAGAAAAGGAGAGGACACTTTCATGACGTATTTCCGTCACGGGAGTATGGCAGTGAAACGAACGCCATCAGATGGCAAAGAAAACAAACTATAAGAAAACGTTACGTTGACAGGAGTCAAACTCACGACCTCTCGGTCCGCGACGATGGCTAGCAGCCATTTAGCCCACTGAGCTACCTCCAAACACGTAACAGAGGCTACATGAACGCGCCTTTTATGTTTCACAGTTTCCTCTCACAGTGCTCTTGAATGGTGGATGGTTGCTATGAGCGTCCCCTTTATAACGGGTGGTGAGTGTGTCACCACGCTCGAAAAAAAAAAAAAATTCGTTGCTCCGCATTAGTCCGGCATAGCGCCGTTTCGCGAACGTCCCATTCAACGCGTTGGTGGCGGCTTATCCAAAGCATACTATAGATAAAAAAATTGGCCGCGTATCTGCGTGCTTCGCTGCAAATGTCGTGTAAAGACGATAGAAGAGGCGCTGTGTGAGATATTGACGCCATCTGGCAATACGTCGGGAAACATGAGTGCTGTGTTGCGTGCTGGTAGTCCCGGCGCAGCAGCAGGCGAAGACCTTTGCAGAGAAACGTCCGCACTCAACGAGTACTCTCCACACACTCTTTTATTTACACGTCGCCTGGGTAAAACAGGAACGCCAGCGCGGGGCCCACAACCGGCAGCCTGAAGGCCGCCCACAACGCTGCTTTTTCATTTTTTTATTATTTTTTTTCACCTTCTTGGCCTTCTCAAAACTGAAGTTTTTCAACACCAACCCATGGCATTCGTACAGTGCAATACAGAACCGAAACCAAAACACAACAATGAGCTCGTGCGAAGGGCACGGAGGAAGGCAAATTTCAGCGCAGTTCGCAGTTTCACAAAGATGAACGCATAGCAACTCGCTCAAGCTTCCATTCTTATGCATTTTTCAGCGCAGCTTAAGAAACTAGGGTCCTTAAAATTACGTATGTATGCATTTTCTATTAAAGGAACACGCCACCCTAATACTTACCTAGTGATGTGCACCTCAGATATGCATGATATTACTTTTTGATCGACAACCGTGCACAAGTATGAACAGTCGTACCAGTTCAAGACGGCTGGCCCTTGGGCAAGTGGTTCAACTTGGCCGAGTGGCTGAATCGAGGGACGTGTCGACAAACAGAAAGACAGACAGACAGAAAGACAGACCAAAATTTCTGCGTTTAAGTTCCCCAAGAAAAACTATCGTCTTTTAAAATAGGTCCTCCCGACGCTCGCCTGGCTGTCAGCACCACGCTCCTCCGCTCGCCCCCTATGACAATTAACGGACCCAGGCTAGAGGGAAGACACGGACGCTCTTCGCCTTTCCCTACGCTTTGAAGGAGGAGTGCATATCGAGTATCAGTGTTTACTACATGCTTATAGCTCTCTGACGCTCACATGGCTGTCGCACCGCGTTCTTCGCTCGCCCTGTGACAATTAACGGCCAGGCTAGAGGGAAGACACGACGCTCTTCGCGTTTCACTACGCTTTTAAGAGGAGTGCATGTGGAGTATCATGTGTTTACTACGTGCTTATAGCTCTCTGACGCTCGCCTGGCTGTCGCGCCGCGTTCCTCACTCGCCCTGTGAGAATTAACGGCCAGGATAGCGGTAAGACACGACGCTCGTCGCGTTTCTCTTCGCGTTTCTCCTCGCGTTTCACGGCGCCTTTGAAGGAGTGCATATCGAGTATCAATGTTTACTATGTTTCTTGTAGACGCCATGTTTTGCGCATTATTCACCATATGCGGTACCAGGGTATATCTTGACAACTTCAGCTACCGCAATGATTAAATCATGGTCATGGGCGTTTGCCATCGGTCGGAGATGTGCCGCTTGGCGTCCAACGTGGTGTGCGCCGACATCATGCCGTGCTATATCAGCCAAAAACAGTAGACATTGTACAAGCTCTCATATCCAATGCACTATAAACAATCAACTACTTCTGTGACTACTGTTTCACTTTCGCGTTATACCGATTCCTATGACGGAGTGATCATCCATCTTTTTCTTCTGTTGGTGGAGTGTGTTGCTGCCGTCCCTCCGGCGCGCTGGTCACATGACCAGCGCGCCGGAGGAGGGCACTCTACATGGACTCTCCGCAGAAAAACACCGAAGGAACGATCACCCTCTGCCATTTCCCCAGATTTCACTTTGTGGAACTGGGTTTAGTTTATTTTTTTTCAAATCTGCATATTAAGCACAGGTTTCATCCAGAAAACCGCGGCATCGCAACGCCTCATGCCTGTAGCAGAGGCGTGCCGGCTGGAGTCTCTCAAGTCTTCTGGCTTAGTTTATAGCATTTTATAGCTATTTTAAACCATCAGTACACAGTGTTAGCTAAAATAACATGTTTGGCTGAGTACTGACGTAAGGATTTCTCATACAATACGTTAAGACGTTCATGTTTTCATACTACAGCAAGTGACAGAAAGGCAAAGTAGGTATGTAAAGTATCTCAACACGTCAAAAAAATTGCCGTGAGTGGTCGACAAATTCAAGCAGTCTTTTTACCTTGAAATTGGTACACGTGTCCCTGTGGTTCTTTGTTTTATATACACAGGAAGACTGGCCAGCTTCAGCGCAATGCGTCATTCAGATAACAGCTACCCGGTCTGACGCATTCCTTCAGCTGTCCATCGGCTCAAGGCATCACTGCAGCGAACACGATGCTGCGTTGTTTCAGTGCGTAAGAGAAAACCATAACGTCAACGCTTCATCGAAGGCTTTGATAAATACGCACGAATTCTGGGACACTGCAGGCGGCGGATAACATGAAGCATTGTTTTTGCTGCTCCGCGGCTGTCATGTTTTGACTTGTTTTAAGGTCCTCCTACGATGCAGCAGGTTGAGGCGCCCGAACACCGTCCCTCGATGCATTGTGATTTGAATACAAAAGTAGACGCGTCTTTCTAGAACGTCAAATTGGAGGAAGTCTGTGGCACACAGCTACGCGCAAGAAAAAAAAAAAGCTATATCCAGACATTCAAATATTTGCATCCCCGTCAGCGTGTGAACGTACGTAAGAAGGTATATCGTGCGGACACGGACACAAACACAGCAAAAACAAATTGGTGCGCTTTAACTTCGGTTATGATGAGTTCTTACCAACTAGCTCAATATTCTGTCGCTCTAAGACTAATCTGAATATTATATCTTCAGTATACTGACGCAGACATCCTTTGCTGTTTGCCTTTTTTGTTTTCGGGTTAGTGTGCAGACGTAACCGCTTTATCTTTTTTTGAAAAATTCCTCGCTCGAAATGGCGAATCATAAGGGCAAATATGTAAATTCTAGGCAGGTGGTTTTACTTTATCGCGAGACCATGTATGTCATAACGCTCGATTTAATTTTCCGATTTCTGGGAATTACAGTAGAGTCTATTTATTTTTCAGCTGTTGGTATTGTGTTGTTGCACAAAATAATTGAGTCGCAAAACGAGAGAACGTACACGAGTAAGTTTATGGCTGTAAGCGTTACAACAGACGAGAATGAAAATTGTTGCGCTATTTCTCTTGCAAGTGGCACATCGAGTACCCTGTCAAACGTGGTAATGGAATTACCAACGTGATCGTCTTTGGGGTAGCCTAACTAGATGAACTACTAACTAGAGGAACAGGTACGAATTGAATATTCAAGCAGTTGTATCACACAACACTCAAGCTTTTGCTCTTCTGTTGCCATTAGTGGTAGCAGTTGGCAAAAGGCCAACCGTGAGCACCAAACTCTACATGGCACCGGAACAGGTTAATCAAGGCATTACTGACTATACTAATAGAAATTTCATGTTACTTTTTACTGTAGCAGGGTAAGTACTGCGCAGAACGATTCACCTTACTTATAGTTTTGAACCTCGGTTAATCTGGCGGAGCACGAAATATACCTGCCATCGCTACGAAGCTTGTAAACTCGCCTTACTGCGCAACCAGCAGGAAAGAAGAAGGACGACAGGAAATAGCGCAGACTACTAACTGTTTATTCTCAGTTCACGAAGCCAATCTATAGGCATGCCACGCTGCGCCAGGGCGAGTTTACAAGTATGAACCAACTAGTCTGCAAAGAAGGTTGCTGCTACAAAGCTCGCCAATGAAACACATATACGATATAGCCTGAGCACGTACCTTCTCAAAGTAGTGACCGTAACGTTATTAAAGACGATAGTCTTTTCTGGGAACTTAAACGCAGAAATTTTGGTCTTTCTGTCTGTCTGTCTGTCTTCTGTTTGTCGGCACGTCCCTCGATTCAGCCACTCGGCCAAAGTTGAACCACTTGCCCAAGGGCCAGCCGTCTTGAACTGGTACGGCTGTTCATACTTGTGAACGTTGTCGATCAAAAAGTAAATATCATGCATATCTGAGGTGCAACATCACTAGGTAAGTATTAGGTGGCGTGTTCCTTTAATAGAAAATGCATACATACGTAATATTAAGGACCCTAGTTTCTTAAGCTGCGCTGAAAATGCATAAGAATGGAAGCTTGAGCGAGTTGGTATGCGTTCATCTTTGTTGAAAATGCGACTGCGCTGAAATTTGCTTTCCTCCGTGCCCTTCGCACGAGCTCATTGTTGTGTTTCGGTTTCGGTTCTGTTGCACTGTACGAATGCCATGGGTTGGTGTTGAAAAACTTTAGTTTTGAGAAGGCCAAGAAGGTGAAAAAAAAAATTTTAAAAAACGAAAAAGCAGCGTTGTGGGCGGCCTTCAGGCTGCCGGTTGTGGGCGCCGCTCTGGCGTTCCTGTTTTACCCAGGCGACGTGTAAATAAAAGAATGTGTGGAGAGTACTCGTTGAGTGCGGACGTTTCTCTGCTTCAGCGCTTCGCGCCAAACCGCGTTTTCCGGGCTGGCTGGCGTCCCCGCCGGTCGCGTTGGTCACCGCCGGTCTTCGCCTGCTGCTGCGCCGGGATCTACCAGCACGCAAACACAGCACTGATGTTTCCCGACGTATTGCCAGATGGCGTCCATATCTCACACAGCGCCTCTTCTATCGTCATTTACACGACATTTACAGCGAAGCACGCAGATACGCGGCCAATTTTGTCCACGGCATATAATGGCACAATTTACCGTCAGTGTGTGTGAGTGTGTGTGTGTGTGTGTGTTGTGTGGTGTTTAGCAGTGTATATATCATAATCAACAGCACCTGGAGTAGCCTTTCAGGCGAATAGTCTGGCTAACATCTCGAGCTTTTCATTAAAACATTTTTCTCTCTCTCTCTCTTCAGAAGCAGCTCGTCGACTGTGCCAGATAGACATCCCTGGTGTTAACGACGTTCTTGAGCACAAGGATGTGCTCGAGGGGAGGGAGGGGTGACCCCATTTCGATGACCTCATTTACCGACGTGCGAGATAGTTACCGGCAATAGCATCTCTCTAAGACGTTGCTGCACCCAAGTGAGACTGTGGCGAGAGCTTACAGAAGGCAGTAAAATAAAATGAAACGATATGCTTTATCTAAGCCTGGCAGCAGTGTCCCCGGAAAGAATAAAAACGGCAGTAAAGGTAAGTCGGAAAACGGAGATAAATGGACACGTTTCTAGAGAACGCAGTGAGAAGTAAAATAGTGACATCAAAGAAGGAACTACTGTATGCTAATAGAGTGAGGAAATTATATTTATAGTAGGTTACAGCCTAAGAATAAATACAAGCTTCGCCCTCAAAACCGCGGCGTGGTTGACAATCACCAATGTAAAAGAGTCGAGCCAGTTGGTTTCCTTTGGAACCGTAAGTATTTTTTTTTCTTTGCTAATGTAAATACCGCGCATATAGAGAAATAAAGGTTCGTCGTGACTACTTAAAAGAAGACTGTTGGATAAGCATTTATGTCAAAATCTCTGGTGAAATTTGCCCGGACGTTCAAGTTTCCGACTAAGAACCAGCGACATGAACATTTGTCTGCATGGTTACACCAACCATCTAAAGCACGCAAGAGTGTCTCGCGTCACGAAAATTAGGAAGTGTGATTGGGTAGAACGCTTACGGAAATTCCCTCTGGGTGCGACAGGGATGACAGGGGGTGAAGGTTTTGTTTATTCCTAATGTTGTAACCGACTATAGGTTTGATGGCTCAGACACAGCCTTACTGCACGCAGCAAGAAGGAACAGACGAGGGAAGGAAATACGTGATCGGAAAACGCTCAGTGCGCGATGATAAAAAAGAGAAAAAAAGCACCGGAAAGAACACTTATGCGAAACATGCGGGCGGCGGCAAAGGGTACACGGTAGTTTAGGGCCTTTTAGGAACACTTCCTTGATTGCGCGGGTAAACCGACAGCGCAGCCAACTGATTCGCGTCCAAGTGGCGTGCTTAGCCGTAAGCTTTTCAGTGTGGATTGCACACATGGGTGTCCATCGTACGCTGCTTTCCGGAGTGGGCTTCTACCAGAGGGTTGTTAATACTGCATCCGCGCGAAGAGCCAAATCACCGCTTTGACCCCCTTCGGCCTCGAGCGATGTGATACCTCAATATTGGATTGGCAAAGGCTTCGACGACGGTGCCTTCGTGAAACCAGCACTCCAAGAACAGTCACACCATTGAGAAGTCTTTTAGTCCTACAAGAATAGCAGCGAAATGTATTGCTTGAACTTTCCCGCTGTGACGCCACGCCACCGGTACTTTCAGGTAACCAATAGTATGCGCGCTATCAGACTGACGTAGCACTCCTGATGAAGAAAACGCCAGGCCTGCGCGGAACACGCAGCATAGTTGTAACAAAAGCTGGAGGAGCGGTCTTTCTAGATCCCGTTGTAAGCGCTCTTGGGCGACTACTACAAGCACAATTACAAGGTCTCCATCACGTCATGAATCAGCAAATTTTCTGAAGTGGGGATTTAATCACTAGGCCATTCATCATTCATCATTCTGCAGAGAGGAGAGGTAGCCACTACGCCTCTGTGAGGCATAATGTGCACTTCGCTGACGCCGCGGCTGATGACGAGAAATAATTATGGCGGAGCCCTTTGTGATGGGTGGGAATCTGTGAATCACCCAGTCGTTAAGCGGTTCGTTTTGTGTGACGCCTGGTGTAATTTTACTCATCTACCACAATATATTGCATGTGTCAATGTGACTCCTTGCTCGACATAACCATCGGATAGGGTGTTTTTGCGAAATAGTTTAAAGCACCGGCGTAGATCTGTGGTAGAATACTTGTCTGCCACGCAGGGCGCCTGGGATTGAAATCCCGCTCGATGCTGGATTTATTTTTTTTTTTTTTCGCATTGTACGTGATAGCGCCTAGGAAATACGTCGGCTCCGCCGCCGCGGCCGTATTTCCTGGCCACTTTCGCTGTAAAAGATTGGTTGCAGAAACGGGTTTCCAAAGTAAGCGTCATGACTTTGAATCCCGCGAAACATTATTTCTTCTACGAATAACGTATTAACTTTGGCAGACAGAACGTGTGGACTATAATGATACGAGGTTTTATAAAAGGTTGACTAGCTCAGCTAGTTTGTACAAAATTATGTGATGAAGAAAACTCACAATGGTGGGAAATTACGCGACTATCATGAAAGTTTTCGATTTGTCTGTTTTGTTTCTCTGTAACACTAGTATATGTTCTGTTACTTTCCCAACACATCGTTTGCGAAAAATGCTCCACAATATAGAAAAGATACTCGGTACATGTGTCAGCAGAATATTTTTGCTCCGAAGGCCTTGGGGCGCGATTAAAAAACAGCGCATACATTCTTATTCGTCGCAAGAAAAACGGCGATCGATCCCGGTAGGAGGAAAAAAACTCCACTTTTCGAGATTGCCTCGTCCCGGCAGTTTCCGCGTATTTCTAAGATCAATTTATTTGTCTGGACTCCGCATTTCGGATGATGTGGGAAAGGTGCGCTATGATGCAACTAGAATTTGGACCCAGTGTGTGTATTTTAGATGCGAAGCATCTTATGGCGGAGTTCAAACCGGTCGTGTGCGCCGTGACCACCCTTACTGCGCATGCGCAACCCTCTCCACACACCTTCACTCCCTCTCCCCCTCTCCACTCCCCCTCTCCACTCCCCCCCCCCCTCCCTCTCTCTACTTCCCCTATCCGCTCCCTCTCTCTACTTCCCCTCCATTCTCCACTCCCCCTCTCTCCCTTTCCCCTCCCCCCTCTAAAACGCTTGCTCGACATGCCGAAACGCTGCTTCGCATCGCCCCATAGTCCCCGTTAGCGGGAGATGGTGTGATCTTTTATTTAGGCAGAATGGGAAAGACCTGAAAGACGTGCCTTTGAAAGATGTGATAAATAAATTTCACAGCTGAAAGCAATTTTTTTTTGTTCGAGCGTGATGGATTCTGACAAGTGTGGTATCGGCAGGGCTTAAAGTGTCCTGTCACTGGAGGGGGGCACTCAGAGGGCGGCGACCTAGATATATATACATACATACACGCATACATACAGCCCCTCTTTAAGAAATGAAGAGGGGTGCCGGGCGCCCCCGAGCCTCCCCCCTGAATTTAAGCCCGGGGTATCGGGGGACACTCGAATATAGGCAGGCAGGTAGATGTGAGTGAGTGAGCGAGTGAGTGAGTGAGTGAGTGAGTGAGTGAGTGAGTGAGTGAGTGAGTGAGTGAGTGAGTGAGTGAGTGAGTGAGTGAGTGAGTGAGTGAGTGAGTGAGTGAGTGAGTGAGTGAGTGAGTGAGTGAGTGAGTGAGTGAGTGTGTTTACATGAATTAGTGAGTAAGGGAGTCAGCCTATCGGTAGGTGCTGTCGCCGTTGCTCTAAGATTTCTGAAGTATACTGCATGTGTGACAGCTCACTAATAGAAATGCTGGCGAATTATCGTCATCCGAGCATGTGAGAAGAGCAGCAAACGTGACGCTTATGAATCCATAAGTAACGGAGCATACGCATGCGCCATGTTCCCATTAGGGGAGGGGGGCTGAAATCTCACCACAGCGTCCCCTTCCCCGAATGGTCGAGTTCCAAAGCAAAGAAGCTTCGCAAGTGGACGCAAAAATTCAAATGAAGCGATGACGTACTTCCCACGGCTTCTTGAGGGTAAAAATGGGAAATAAATAGCTATTAAAATGTAAGTACATCAGTAATTCACGGCCGCCATCATCACATATGTGCAGGCAAATTTGGGCCTCTACTTCTATTTTCACTGAAAACCGCAAATTCTTGAGTGACAGTGTCATGGCCCCTGATGGACAGCGTCATGGTGCACAGGCACGCCTGTGTTAAGGTATGGGTATGGGCAGACTTGTCGCCCCCTTCAGTTGACTTGAGGGGCGGCCGCTGCCCTGCCCCCCTCGTGCGCACGCCTGTGTTTTAGAGTTGAAGGCATGCACCATTCTTCATTCGGCAGAGTTACGCCAATGTGTTCATTCGGTCATTTGTTCTGACATGGCCAACCTGTTTGTACATGTTAACGTGTTAAACAACTCGCTTCGCAGAAATTTCGGTGTCGGCGGCGTCGGCGTCTTTGGATGTGAGCGAAAGTTCGAGGTATGCGCAATAATGACAGGAGCCAGAGAGGGCTCCTGTCATTATTGCGTTCGCACTTTGGCATTCCTTGCGGCACGGTGTAGATCTCCACCGATAAGTGAAGCACGCTAGCGATTTGGAAGGCGATAGTGTGTGTGTGTGTGTGTGTGTGTGTGTGTGTGTGTGTGTGTGTGTGTGTGTGTGTGTGTGTGTGTGTGTGTGTGTGTGTGTGTGTGTGTGTGTGTGTGTGTGTGTGTGTGTGTGTGTGTGTGTGTGTGTGTGTGTGTGTGTGTGTGTGTGTGTGTGTGTGTGTGTGTGTGTGTGTGAGAGTGTGGGTGGGTGCGTGCGTGCGGATATCGCTGACGCGTTCAACTCTTAATGGCGAAGCTTAAGAGTCCCCCAATTTTTTATGCAACTTTTCAAGTAGCAACTATCATAACTTTTCTTCCACACATCTCAATGCCGACATCTGTTAATAAAATAAAATGTTAATAAATGTTAAATAAATAATGTGTGCAACAATAAAGAAGCCCTTTTAAAAAGTAATTTGCAAACACCGTTGTATGCTGAAGTTCTCGGGACGCGGCACTCGTCTGATAAATTGAATCCGAGTAGCAACAACCCAGTGGGCACGCCTTCGATAACAGCTATACTGTATCGCTGTGCGAGCAGAATACCATAACACAAACAATCAATCATTCCTGGAAGCTTTCCATTAGTCTTCCATTCTGTAGGACCACATGAACTTCGAAACTTCGCATTGCGTGCCCCGTCTAGCGGTTTTAGGTTTGTATTGTTTTGCTTGCGCGCGTACCTGCATGGGTTCGCAAGTCAAAAGTTCTGCATTAAGTTGTTAAAGGGCCACTCACCAGGTGTGACAATTTTGGGCTAACGAGCGCAATGCATACACTGGGCGTTCACGATCACGTCTGCCAAAATTTGCAACGCTACGTGCCGCGGAAATGGGTCAAATTTCAAGCTGAACGCTGCTTGCCCTCCTCTCGCGGGTGGGCGCTTTAGAGAATGAGGGTATGACGTACATGAGAAAATGGCCCTACGTAGATGGTAGTGCTGTGACGCCGCTCTTCTACGTAGACGACTGTGCTCTGACGTCGCCAACAGTAGCACGTGACGCTGCGATAATTATTTGACATGTGTAGGTTGTGTAATTTGTTGCTTGAATAGAGTAATAAAATTTGAGAGAAATAATGAGACACACAAAGGGAATGTGTGCGTCTTTTTCTGTATTTTCCTTCGTGAATGGCAGCGAGATGCGGCGCTAATGTGCCTCCCTTTCCCATGCGTTCGTGTCCCCGCGGTTAGCGCATCGAGCAGACGCCAGCCCTGGAAACGAAAGTAATGTTCTGGCGCGTTCGAGCACTCATTATGCTCGTTTATTTTACTGCGTCCAAGTAAACGTTAATTGCGGCACTGGCTCATGATACCGCCACTCTCGTGCCCGTACAAATGTCTCAACTTTCATGCCCGCCCCGCAGAAACAGGCAGTACAACACAGAGAACGCCGACAAAACGCCCACGGCCGCTGCATAAAAAAATCACAGCATATCCACGGAGTGAATGATGATGAGTGGGCGAAGCTGCGGAGGTTCATCGGTAAACCGTGAATCTTCCGTGAATTCTGCCCAGTACATCATCACCGACGTGAGATCGGGCGCGTTTATACTAAAGGTTCGATGAGTTATGACGACTTGCAGCGCACTTTAATTTTACATGTACGCTGTGAATTTTCATTGTTTAGAAAACCATTGCTTAGAAAACATCTGGCGTCTTTCGTTAAGCAGCTGGCGTCTTTTCGTTTTGCTTTAGAAACATCTGGTGTTCTTTCGTTTTGCTTTTACAAAACATCTGGCGTCTTTTGTTGGTTTATTTCATCAATCAACGGCGTTTTGAACAAAATTTTTATTGTTTAATCACGCACAGGAGAAATCTCACCAGGCACTACCTTGGAGGTAAACAATGGCTGCTAATGGGAATGAGAGACAGAAGAAGTCGGCTTTTAGCTAACGCTGCGAATTTTTTATTGTTCAACAACGCACAGGAAAAATCTCCCACCGGCACCACCTTGCAGGTCAAAGCGTAAGACTGGTTACATACTACGCTACGAGGGACGAACGGGTGCCGCTATAAGGAGCTTCGCCCCTAAAAGGTAGCGGGCGTGCAACGCCGCTCGCGTGCTCGGGCGGGCTGGGGCACGTCATGCGCACGTAACCATGCATGCGCATGACGTGTTTATGCGTATGTGTCAAGTGAAGAGGGCAGGGAAGGGATTTGGCTTGCGAAGGCTACACGGGGCGAGTGGCAAGGGTTTGAAACTCGCCTCCTCGCATCATGATTTCGCGCCGCTACAAATTATTTTTTTTTCTGAGCTCGTAATGAACCGATTTGAAAAATTCTTGCGGCATATTGCTCTTCATTCGGCAGACAACAACTTCCAGCGTCTCACTAAAATTTGCTATGTGGCCTGGTGAGGGGCCCTTTAAAGCTGCTAGGCCTTCCACAGCAGAAGCGCTTGATATCACAGCAACCTTGCAATTGTGAATTTTTTTGTAGTTTGTGGAGAAAAATAAATCAACTTCAAACATGAAACCGTTCGGCAGGCGTGCGCGCGACCCACCACCTTGTGCGCTTCATTCAAAATGCATCGACACTCGCTGTTCTCATGCAGTGATTGTTGTTGAGACTCTATCAATAACTCCTTTGTGCATATGTGCGCATAGACGTGCGCCGGGTTTTCCGTTGGGGAGGTGGAGGGAGGGGGTTGGCAAGTCTTACCGAAGCGTAGCTCGGGCCCGTACCGTATTGGTCGAGTCCGAAAAAAAACGCGCTTCACAATAGACGCAGAAATGAAAATGAAGCGGCTACATTCTTCTCACGACTACCTGCCTTTGTTCCTCTGCTCTTCGGGGTTAAAGGCGGGAAGAAAACAGTTCTTGAAAAGCAACGTCAGTGGTCCTTAGCCGCCATTTTCGTCAGAAACCTGCATGGTCATAATACTACAGATTAGACAATGACGGTGGAGATCCCACTGAATAAAGGTATAGAGGACACATGGCGCCCCCTTCAGATGACAAGGGGGGAGGGCATAGAGTTTCATACAATAACCTAGAGAGGAAACTGGCGCTGCGGTCGTTCAACTACCATGGGAATGATGGGAAGTACATGCTTCGGATTGGATAGTGTTAGCTAGCAAACTGTCTACAGATGTTTTAGATGCGAAGTATCTAAGGCGGAGCTCAATCCGGTGGTGGTGGTGGTGTGCGGCGTGACCACCCTTACTGCGCATGCGCATACCCTCTCCACACACCTCCTCGGCACTCACCCTCTCCCCTTTCCCTCTCCACTTTCCCACTCACCTACCCTCTCCACTTCCCCTCTCCCCTCCTCCTCTCCCCTCCCCCTCTCCACTCTTCCTCTGAAACGCGGGCTAGACATGCCGAAATTCTCTCCTGCGCAACGCCGCGATGAGCTCGAGCGCATGCGCGTCCCCTCCCCTTCTCTCTCCTCTTCTACGTTGCCCCCTCTCGCCCGCCTGTCGACCGCGTTCCCCATTCGCCCTGTGAGAATTAACGGCCAGGCTAGATGGAAGATACGACGCGCGTAGCGTCCCTCTTCGCGTTCCACGACGCGAGGTCGGTAGCATGCCCAACGAACGCCAACGGAACGCGATCGTGCAAGTGCTCCTGCTTCGCATCGCCTCATGGTCCCCTTTAGCGGAGATGGTGTAATTTTTTTACAGTTTCAGTTTCGTACTTCTCGAGGCATGGGTAGTGGGGGTGCGTTTCAAAGCATTCAAGCAGCGCCTTTGTTGTTCAAAGAGGCTGAAGACCGCTAGGTTTCTTGCTTTGCTGCCACGTTGCAGGTTCACAGGTTGTATATGACAGTTTGTCACAAATTAGCGTGTTATAAAGCGCGCGCGCAGCCGCTTTCAAGCAGCTGCGCGACAGAACGGCGCATCCGCGCGCCCAAGAAGCGCGAAAGACGAAAAAACAAGCATCAAAAGACGCCGGCGCGCCGCATTCTTCTCACCCACCCGAGCCAGACGCAGTCAACACGATCGAACGCCCGGCAAAGCCTGGATCTTTCTAGAAGGAAAGGGTGACGCATCCGCGAGCGATGCCGCCGCGATTCGAACCTACGAGAAAGCTCTCGCCCTTTCTCTGGCCTCAGCTGTACTGCACGCCGAAGAAATTTCCCGACGCTTCTAGAAACCGGGGGAGAAGGGATAAAAGCGTGCAATCGACGGCAGTCGGGCGGTCAGTGGGTGGAGTCGACAGTCAGTGAAGGAGTGAGCGAGTCAGTGGCCCGGTGATGGTGAAGTTATGCGAAGTGTGGCTCCGTTAGCCAAAGAAGACGTCTTTATGATGGTGTGCGGTCAGTCGATCGTGGATCTGGAAGAATCCGATGACGACGCCGTGTGAGCCGTGACAAGTCACGACGACGGTTGAGCTACGACGATCAACGCTGGAGCTGGCGTGAGTGTTTCCTTGAAGAGAAGCATTCGATTACCGTCCAAGTATTGTGGACTGGATACGCCATTGTTTATTCAGGACTTTAACGGTCATTGAATAGTTGTAATGCATGCGATTGCATTTGTTGCGTGTGATCTGTTTGTTTAACTCCCGTTGTGTAAACACCATCTGAGTAATATTGTGAAGTTGTAACTGGTATCAGCCGAGTGTGCATGTGTTCGTATTATTTGTATTGCCTTAACTGAGAATATATTTCGTTTTCGTTTGTGTTATCGACTCTCGGCTCTGACTCGGTCTTTGGACCACAACCGGCGTTCGCTGGCGCACCAAAGGACCAACTCTAAATTGTCCACGCTTTCGTGGTGCGTTTTCGGAGGGCCGTGACGCCAGCCCTTAGAATCCGCCCGGCGATTGCCAACCCGATTAACGGGATCAGTGACACAGTTTTAGTAAAGCGTCGTGCACTCACCGATGTGCATAGATGTAGCGTCCCATGCCAGTGCAGGAAATTGCATACAGTTCACGTTTTTTAATAAGCGCGTCTTGCCAAAACTCGTTCAAATCGGCTACAAAACGACGGCGAAGCTAAGTAGACGCACCGGCACGGTCCTCTGATTTGACTTTACAACAAAACGAGAGATGCGTTGGGGGCAGACCACTTGGACAGACGCACCTGACATCGCAGCAGATGATGCGTTAAGTGTTTCTCACTCAATACGATAGTGTTATTTCCAAAAAAGATAATGCGTACTTTCGATGGAAAACAAGCGTGTTTGTTTTAGGTGTTTTAAAGAAAATATTTCATTATATTTTGGCGGCAAATATGAACACAATTGCAGAGCAATGCATACCCTGGTGGCTGAATTTCTCCAGGTTTCAGTTCCATTTTACAGTCACGCAAACCTTTTGCAATAAGTTTTACGTACAAAAGAATGAAGCCAGTTTTTATTGGAAATAACTTCATATCGTTTTATTTTATACTCGGCAAACAAGAGTCGCGAATTTCAAGAACCTAATCCATCCGAAGCAAATCCGAAGCTTGTACTTCCCATCATTCCCATGGTGGTTGAAGCGCCGCTCAAGGAGCCCACGTAGGCACTAGCGCCAAATTCCCCTCTAGGTATTATTGTAAGAAACTCTATGGTGGAGGGGGATGTGTGTGTGCACTACTGGACGTGTTGTACGTCATAAATGTGGTCATTGTATATACCATAGTGAACACCCGACATCTGTAGTAGCAAGCCATGCAGGCGATCAACCGGGCTAACATCAGAGTTCTTCAACACTCTAAGAAAAAAGCGAGTATTTGGGGAGTATTTCTGCTACAGAACAATAATCATCATCTGGCTTGCTCGCGTTTCCTTTCTTGAAAACCCGGCTCTCGTCACTTTCCTATCAAGAATACCATGTCACGCTGATAACGCGCGCGCCGTTCGTGACCGGCAAGTGCCGGGACCGCGGTGATAACGCGAGGAAAGTACGCGAAGTGGATGACGATTATCGTTGTGTACAATCTAAGAAAAAATCGAGTATTTGGGGAGTATTTCCGCCGCCCAACAATAATCGTCATCTGCCTTGCGTACTTTTCTCGCGTTATCACCGCGGTCCCACACTTCCCGGTCACGAATGGCGCGCGCGTTATCAGCGTGACATGGCATTCTTGATAGGAAAGTGACGAGAGCCGGTTTTCAAGAAAGGAAACGCGAGCAAGCCGGATGACGATTATTGTTGTGTGGCAGAAATACTCCCCAAATACTCCAATTTTTCTTAGAGTGTAGCAGAAACATTCCCCAAATACTCCATTTTTTTCCTAGAGTGAATCATACCAGTTTCAAAACTGCGTTCCGAAATCCGGATACCCATGGCTGATGCTGCAGATTGTCGCGCCATCTGGGAGCAGCAATGCAAAAACTAGATCGCCGTGGGGCCACCCCTGTGTACCCTCCTCGAGTGAGAACTTTATTGTGGTCCAAAGTGGCAGAAGCTGAACGCGACTGGAGGTCCCGCTAGCTCCCTCCTCGAAAGCTGCTCAACGCCGCACCCAGCGCTGACTTCGTCGCGAGCGTTCATTAGTTTATTATTTGGTCAACAGATCACGAGACAATCAATAAACGCCCGTGATTTCGGCCAATAGCGAGTTAGGATTTTGACACATGGGGCCTATGGTCAGTTTCGCAACTCATATGATTGAAGAAACTCTGGGCTAACATATCTGAGGAACTAATTAAAAAAAATAATTGTTATCTTGAGGGCTCAAAAACAAAATTCACAGTGAAATGTTCAGCTCTGCAACGCTTTGAAGCTGAAACTTCGAAATCAGCGGGCTCACGGTAACGCTTTCGAGTTCAACTACACAAGAGGCGGACAATTATTTCGATCCTCATTTAATTAACCCCTTTCAGGCAGTTTCATAACAAACGGAACCTTTCCTGTTTAACCCGACTGCTTTCTGCCTTCCTGTTTCGTTCCTTCCTCATTGTTCCTACATGAAAATAAAGTGAATAATAATTTTGTTGTGCAAGTTTAGAGTTTTCGAGGCGAACAAGTCTGTTAAACTAAAACCGAAGTTTTGTGGAAAACCGGAGCTCCTCCGCAGTACGTCCCACAGGTATGCCAATAAGAGACACGACATTCAGGGTCGGTCAACTAGCGACAGCGACTCCCCGCGGTATTGGTATGCATGGCTCCCACAGAACGTGGTTTGACGCAATGAATTGCCATGATGGTGTGTACTTGTCCATGGTAGCTTTTAGCGCAACATAGCGCCAGAAAAAAACGACGGGACACAGCGCTACTCTCATCTGACCAGTTCATGGTAGCGGTGTGTCCCGTCTTTCTTGTGTCGTTTTGTTGCGCTAAAAGTTAGTATCCTCAAGAAGACGTTTCGTTCGAGAAATGAGGAATTCAGTCAATTTTTTGCGCATTAGAACAACTATACGCGTGTTCTCTATTCTTTGGCTATTACATTTTATTCTAAATAATAAATTAAAAAAACATGGGCAGTTGCTCTCTCTCAAATCAGGTTAATCGGTATACATGATTTTGCCGCTGCAGTATGATGAGAAAAAAAGTAAAAAAAAAAGAAAACATGGCCTTCTGCGAGACCAAATGCAGACGGTGAAGGTATGCACGTCATAATACCGCGTGCGCAGTGCTTATTCGCATTTCTTTTGTTTTCGCCTTGGTGTCTTCTGCATACGACGGATTCTCATATCGGCGAGTCCATGAAGGCGTGTATCCCTTGGTCTGATATTTCTTTCTTCACTTACTCATACTAAAAAAGATAATATGCGCATTACATAAGAGGAGGGAGGGGGTTCCATTTATATGAGCACAAAAATGCCATAAGTGAATGCACTGGTAAGTACAACATTCGCCATAATGTCATGGTAGGACCTATCCGCTTTACAAGTGACATCATCATACTGCAACAATTCCTGCCTTACACGAAAATAAACCTACATCAGATATCCTGCATAATCACACGTCATAACGATATTTACAATAAATAATATAGGAAGCTTTGAAAAAAAATTGGGGTTATTTTAGCAACGAAGCTGTTCTTAGTTGAGGCTTCACTGTCCGTTGGCGTAGCTCAGGTCACGGGGTCTTGGTGCGTGGAGAAAGTAGGACTCAGTAGGCGAGGGAGGGCTGCGCCGCGCCGAGATGGGTGAGGGGGGGCTCGGTGAAAAGGGTGAACCAATGAGAGGCGCACAATTACGGGTGAGACTGACGAAGGGGCATCAGCTCGGCTGTTTCGACAGTGTTCGCGAAGTGGAGCTGGCCACACGTTTTTACAGCGAAAACTGTTATGAGATAACAACAACAGCCGGTTTCTTGTGCCGCGGTTATCCGCCGCCACCGGTGTCCGCAGCCGTTATAGCGCAAAATAAGGAAAAATAAAAATGTCTACTCTTAGAAGGCATTTGAACCCGGGCCCTCTGCGTGGCCATCGGGTATTCTACCACAGAGCCACATTCCTGCTTCAAACTTCTTTGAAAACAGACCGTATACAGGCTTCATGTCGGCGAAGGAATCTCATTAGCATGTGCGGTATTGCGTGGTAGAAGAGTAAAGAACACCCAAGCGTCACGCTATGCGATTTGTGTAACGAGAGGGTCGTTGAATGCTCGCTTTTCATTAGAAAAGGCTCAGCCATAACTTTTCATCGTCATCAGTCACAGCATCGACGAAGTGCACATAATGTCTTACAGATGAGTAGCGGGTGCCTCGCTTGTCCGCATAATAACAAATAATGCCGTAGTGGGTGCTTCCCTAATTAGCACAAATTATGATGATTTATCGCGTTGTGGGGTACATGCAAGCGTACTTGTAGTAGTGGCCCCAAGAGCGTTTACAATGGGCTCTATAAAAAGGTCGCTCTTCCACCTTTCGCTGTGACTAGGCTGCGCGTTCTGCGCATGCCTGGCTTTCTTTTTTTTTCTTTTTGAAGCGTCAAAATAATAATCATGGCTCGAAGTGTGTACCTTTCCGAACGCCTCAATAAGTGTGTTCTTGAATGCTACATGTCCAGTTATTTCAGGTATATTACATGGAAGAAGATTTTATTCCGAAATGGCTAAGTGGAGACGAGGCTGTAAAACAGCGACTAGCGCTACAACAGCAGCAGCTCCACTTACGTCGCCTTGCCGACTTGAGCAGCGATAAAAAAAAAGTATTATGCCTCCATCGTAGTACCTGTTGCGCTGTGTTGTGAGTTCGCGCACCACCACTTGCCATCGCGCCACTGTGCCGTTCGAGCTCCGAACAGCTAACCTCGCCGCCCTTTCGTAGTCAATTGCCCCAGTATGATTAACTCCCCCTTTTAACCAGAAGCATCTAGAGTTTTATGACAGTTTCTTAACCGTTTGCGACATGGCATCCCTATTTCGAGACGCGACTTACTTTCGCCATTTCTGTGCGCTCTTGCGAAGGAAACAAGACACACACTGAGCCAGGTCCCTAGCCAGGATTTTTTTTTTTTTTTGGGGGGGGGGGGGCACTTGCTGAAAACCTTGACTGTTTAAAAAACACTAATTTTTGTTATTTATATTGGTAAAAACACCCACTTCACCGAAATTTCCGGGGGGGGTTGGGTCCCCCCCTCCCCTGGCTACGGGCCTGCACTGAGCTAATGGTAAATTCCGCCATCTTGTGGCCTAAAGTTCATTGACATCGCTTCTGGTTGAAATACTTGCTACACACGACCGCTTCGGTGAAGGCGGCGCCGTGGTGAACGAAACGTGGGATGTGGTGCGTTTCGGCAAGAATTTCGAAATATTTTTTACCGTTTTAGAAATGTTCGCTGCTCTCAGATAACTATTGGGTGTAATTTCAGTGGGTAGTTGAATTCCCTATACGAAAAAATATACCCTGACTGAGTGTACAGTGGTAGATATTATTTACGGTCTGATTACAATAATTGCTGTTAAACCAAGCATATATATTCTAACACGTTCCACTAGCTTTAAATCTGGTCTCCACATCTTTGGCATCACTGTCTGTAAATTTTTCGCGTTTATAGATGACCGGTCATAATGCGCCCCTTAAGTTTCAAGTTTCAAGTTTCAAGTTTCAAGTTTATTCCAGATATTAGTACAGAAACAGAACATCTACAGGATAATATACAGAAGGAAGTCCGAAAGCACTAGGCTGCAGGGGGACCTCCTGTCCAAGACTGAAAATAAAAATTGCCTAATTAGCAGAAACGGCAATGTAACAAGGAAGGTGCGAGTTTCATACAACACTAATATATCAGTTACATAAACAAAATTGTACGAGAAACATTATTATTGAAGTAAAAAACACCTAGTAGTTAAGCAAATAAGAATACAATCGTTTTTTTTAAATAAGCCGATCGTAGAACATTGTTTATTCTGGGATGGTAATGAGTTCCATAGATAAAGCAAGGAAATAAGCAGTGTGACGACCATAATTAGTACGGATAGACGGTAGTAAAAATTTCCATTTGAAGAAAATCGAGTTGGGTTACAGTTACTAAGAACATCAGGACAAAAAACACATGATGGTACAAGATGGATGACCGACTTGAATAGGGTAATGGTGAGATTGGTATTTAAATAAACTGAAATATGTCAAAGTTGTGAAGTAATGATGATGCACTACTGCGATATGAGCTGTAAGTTATTATTCTAATGGCTTGGTTCTGAATGTGCTGAGTGGAGATAATGGGTTAAATATTTGTTACCCCATGTAGTGATACAATAATTAATATGACTGTGAATGAAAGCGTATATAGTTTTAATAAAGTCGAAGTGTTGAAAAAGTCACGTGCTTTGATTAAACTCTAATACCGAAAGCTAGTTTTTTCTTAATGGGTGACATGGTTAGAATATTTTAGGTTAGTATGAATTACTCCCAAGAAAGACATTCATTGTCGGAGCAGTAAGCATGTCATTTAGTTTGATGGTGACTGGGATGGAAGAATTTTCTTATTTGAGTGGAGTATCATGAACTTAGTTTTTGTAGGAGTAATACTGAGGGAGTTACAATGCCACCAGGTTAGAATGCTATTTAGGTCTTCCTGCAATTTTAGCGTCAAAGATGAATGATTTGTCAGAGCAGGGCTTGGCAAAGATACTCTGAAATTGTATCGCGATACGATACAAGTACCCAGGCAAGAGTATTTGAGATACAGATACAAGATCCTTTTGGAACAATTGTATCCTATACGATACTTCCAAATTGTATCTTACGATACTTCGATACATTTGCAATTTTGCTCATATATTCATATTATGAAGCAGGAAACGCTTATGAACAAAAATCTGTACTCGGATTCTTCTTAACCGCGACCAACTTTGTTTAATTTTGAGAGAATCTGTTTCTGTCCCCAGATTTCTGTCTTCTTGCTCAAGATATTGTAGTTTCATTCCGAAACATTCAGCTTAACATGGAGCTCTTTATGCGCTGCGTTGTCAATGGTTTTGTTTGACACTTCTGCAATTAGTGGGTACCGCTTCACTACTTGCTGACAAGCATCTGAATACAAGAACGTCAATAAGATCAGAATGGTGCATAGCGCTAACACACCGGACATGTGTGTGTCCGTGTGTGTTAGCTCTATGCCCCATTCTGAAGCATATACCAACTAGCCCAAAAGCCACGTTGTCAATAAGAAGCCTCCGCACAATGGCGCAATACCGCTGTGCTGTCCTGCCTTGTCCGTAAGCGTATTACCGTTTTCCGCAAAACACCGGATCACCCGAAATGAGCAACGTACGCTGGTAGCGACATTTTTTGGTGCTGATCATGTTTACATTGAAGGCTTAAACTGCAATGATTTTTATATTCTACTTATCTGCTGCGTAAAGCGTTTCCTTAGCAACATGTCCACTAACGTGAAATCTTTTGAAATTCTCTCCGAAGAACTGCTGCGTCGAACTTGCTCAGGCGTATTGTAGTGGCATGAGTCGTTGCAGTATGTCACTGCTGTTCACACTATTAATTGCCACATATATCTCGTGATTTGCAACAGCGAGAACTTTACGCTGAACTAAAAAAGAAAACCAATCTATCTTAGTCAAATGGCAAGGCGGTTCCGTATCAATCACAGTGAATACGTTTACAGGTTGTTTCACGCAAATATAGAACCAAATATGTAAAAAAGTCGTTAACCTCGACCGAATGAATCCAATGGAGTATGTCATGTAGTGCTCATTAAATATGTTTCATATTGCGCCTAATTGATTAACTGGGGTCGATAATGCAGCATTTTCAATATTAATTTCTGACCAAGTGGGTGCCAGTCACGTCGTAGAAAGGCATTCCAAACGGCCGGTCCAATTTTTGGTGGCGTGGTGATCTTTTTTGATTTTTAAAGAAAGCGCATGACATATCTAATGAAACCACGTGACTGCGCCGCTCGTGCGCTACCGTACTGCAGCGCTCTCAAACGTGCTTCGAGCAAAACAACCGGCGCATGAAATATCAGCATATCGAGGACGACGGCGTTTCCTTGCCGTGTGAAGTCGGCAGAAATGTTGAAGCACCGTGAAGCCGAAGCATAAAGCCGTGGCCGGTAATTTCGCCGTGGTCCACGCGCCGGTTGCTTCGCTCGTAGCGCGTTTGAGAGCGCTGGAGTACGGCAGCACACGAGTCACGTGGTCCTGTTTCGCGGGCTTTCTTTAAAAGGGGATGCACACGGAGGACAGCAAAATAGCAGTCATGCTGACAATCAAATTATGATGAAAATAACCCCTTGAATAACTGAGCAGGAAGAACAAAGATACAGTACGCCAAGATATGTTATGCGACAGTTTTTGGAATCTCATTTGCATATTAGTCAATCTCATCGTATGTAAGTCAAACTTACATCCACGATATCTTTTAAATCGCTGTCGTGTGAACGCCGCGAGACGCAAAGAAACCCCATTCTGGCATTCTCCAGACTTCATAACGAAGCACCACGCAAGGGAAACTTCGATAACGGCACTGCAGGAGCATCAGAATTTTCGTGCAAGGTGCCGAACGCGTTGGAGTACGTAGAACAGTGCAGTGTATACTAGGAAGTATCATGGCACCGACACAAGTAAAAAGAAAGAAAAAATACCGAGAAAGATGTTCGACTGCGCGTAGACGTTCGCGGGCGTGTTTTTGTCGAGATCGCGCGAGCGTCACCACGCGACTGTGCTCCACCAATAGGGACGCGCAAACCTCATCGCCTGCCCTCGCTGGAGAACTCTGGCAGATATATAAAAGAATGTCACTGTCGCTAGTTTTATTCAAGTAGCTTAGTAGCAGCAGTATCAGCTTGAGAAGCGTAGTTCAGCCACCGTTAATTGTTTCGCTCGGTGTTGTTTCTATTTCAGTATCTTGTATCTTAGGATAAACGATACATTATTGAATATATCGGAAATACAGATACAGATACTCGTCTTACGAGACGTATCGTGATACAGATAGAAGATACCCAAGGAGTATCTAAGATAGTATCTAAGATACATGTATCTTCGATACTGCCCAGCACTGGTAAGAGGCTAGTATGGTAGTGTCATAAGCGTAAAGAAAAGGTTCAGAGTTAGTAACTGTTTGATGAAGGTCACTCATGTAAATTAAAAATAAAAGAGGGCCAAGAATGGAACCTTGAAGAACGCCTTGATTGGTAGTCAAAAAGTTTGATAATGTAGAGCGAACATGAACAGCCTGTTGTCGATCACATAGGTAGCTTTTAATTAGTGTTAATGCAGGTCCAACAATACCAATAGACTTAAGTTTGGTTTCCAGGATGCTGTGATTAAGGGAGTGAAAAGCTTTGGTTAAGTCAATGAACAATGCTCCAGCAAATTCACCAGAATCAATGGCTCTTTTAATCTTATCAGTAAAAGTTAGCAAAGCAAGATTCGAAAAAGGCTGGTCGGAAGCCGAAGTGATGAGAAGTTAAATAGAGAATTTAGATAAGTAATTAGTGATGCGTTTCTCGATACACTTCTCTATTATTTTACAAAAAGCTGATAAAATGGCTATTCGGCGATAATTTGAAATGCATGTTCTGTCACCTTTCTTGAACACTGGAATGATTTTGGTTTTTTAATTGTAATGGGAATGACCCGGTCTTGAAGATTAGATTGATAACGCGGGATAGTGGGACGGTAATATGGTTAGCAAATAATTTATTATTGGACGAGTGAATTCCGCCAAGACCGGCAGTAGTGTCTCTGAGTTCTAATAATGCCAATTATCTCGTTCGGATCTGTTGGGAAAAGGTAAAATGATTGTGAAGAGCGGACTCCAGAGTGATTCAGGGTTAGAGGTGGAGTAGAACCTTGATTGCAAAAAAAATGAATTCAATTGATTCGCAATGTCAATTGGCTGATCTAAAACGCGGTCTGCAGTTTGAATTTCATTATAGGTAGTTCAGACGTGTTCTTGTTTAAGAAGGAATTAATAATTTTCCATTGTTCTTTATAGTTGTTGCCAGCACACGTTATTTTGTCTTCGTAATAATTTTTTGCTATTTTTAGCAGTCTGTTAAGAGTATTATAATACAAAATGTAACGAGAGTTTAATTTAATGTTATAAGGACGGCGTTTGACTTTATTATAAAGGTTTTCTTTTTTGCGCATGCTTGTCAGAAGACTGTTTGTTATCCACGGGTTATGAGGAGTTGAATAGATTTTCTTGCATTTGACCGCTGAGATACTATCATGAAGACACTTACAAATGCGAGAAGAAAGTTAATCAAAAGCTATGTTAGCGTCCGTGCACGTTTCAATGGAAGACCAGTCGACATTGCTTATGTGTTCACTAACTCCTCTTTGTTTAGAATTGTTTTTGTAAATCTTAAATCACGATTATGCATGAAACTTCCATACGAAAAGAAAACAGGATAATGATCAGTAATGTTCGCCTTAAGGACACCGCAGTTTTCAGGTGAAAGGAAGTTAGAAAGAACATGATCAATGAGTGCGCTACTGCGCCCAGGAATACATTAAGCAGGAAGAGTGATTAATGATTCATACCGGACACCTTGAAAACAGTTTGCGTACTCAGTGCGATTAGATCCATCATCGAGTAAATCAATGTTAATATCACCCAGAATAACTACATTATTACGTTCAAGAGATAAAGTTTCAAGGACAGCGTTGAAACTTGTACAAAACTCTGAGACTGACGCTGAAGGTGAACGATAGATAGTGCCAACAATAAGTTTATTAGTATTATCAGCTAACGACAGCTCATTTGGTTCTATCCAAACGGATTCGCAGTTATCGACAGCAATATGAAGATCAGATCTGCGCTTATAATGTAAAGTAGGCAAATAAAGATGGCTGCGCCACCGTGCCTACTCGATTTGCGATTGCAATATTCTGACAAATATCCCTGTAAGCCGAACAAGTTTTATTTTCAGGTGAAAGCCATGTTTCCGACATGCAGACGAGGGAAGAGGAATTTTTGAAAGGATGTAGAAGTGCGTTGATTTCATCATGATTTCGTTTTAGGCTACGCGCGTTAAAGTGAATTGCTGATAAGCTAGAATTGTTCAAGAAAGAATCTAATTTATTAATACTGAGATAAGACGACATGATGGAGTGCGGTTTAACTTGATAGATAAGTTACTATAGGTGACCAGATCTACCGAAAGACAGAAAGGTCAGCTTCGGTGCGAATGCGATACACCCTACTTTCGTTAGATTGCCTCGCCTTAATCTGGCAATTGTCCGTCTAGAGGTACGCCCAACCCTTCTCTCTTTTTTTGGGAAAGAGCTTTCGCGAACAACCTTTTGTTATCAGGGGTGAGGTGATCATTTGCAAATACCGGATCATGACAAGGGCCTGGGAGTCCTAGATCATTCCTGTGCAGTTTGGCCTTGCCAGCCTTGCTTAGAAATTCGTGCTTTTTGTCGCAGGAGCAAAAGCACGCAATAATGTTTTTGTTTGAGTCAGTCTTAGGGGACGCGATGAATGACATCGATGTCTGAGGCATTGATAGTGCAGTTGATTTTAGTAGCCATAGCTTTTACGATGGCTGTACAATCTTCCCCTTGAGTGCACGGAATCCCTTTTAGTTCTACATTGTTTAAGTCTCGAATACTGTTCCAGTTCAGACACACGGTTGGCCAGTGTTTCATTTTGTTTCTTCTGTGATTTGTTAGAGGCAACTAATGTTGCGTTCTCCGAGCGGAGTTCCTCAACGAGCGCATTGAGACCATTGACGCCTGATACAAGGCTTTCAACTTCAGCCTTCAGCATTGATACCTCAAGTTGGGGTAGCTGAAGTTTGGATTTACATTTTTCAATGAGCTTAGAAGCTATTTCATCCAGTTTACCTTCACTCCATGCCTCAAGTTGCTCAATGCGCCTCGCCAACTCGACATTCGAGGGCATAGTTGTAGGCACACAAAAACAACACAATGGTACAGTGCGGTAGTAAAGACACAGCTAAATCACCCACAGCAGCAGCCACGGCAACACACGACGCCTAAAGCAATAACAAAAGACACTAACCTGAGGAGGGTTGAGATCGCGAGTTGCGTATCCCTATGTGCATACGTTTCGAGGAAATAGGCTGCATAATATACATATGATTCAAATCTGTTAAGGGCTTGAGGAGATCAAAGAACCTGAAGGTCTCTCAGAATTTAAACATTTTTTTCCATATGGAATAATTGTTTTGAAGCCGACGTGATCGTCCCACGCGTATTACCGGCGACAAACTTGGCAATCACCGCGGTACTCCGGACAAATATTCTATTTCAGAAGCCCACTCAAGCAAAACAGTTTTCGAGATATACCTGATTGACTCTAGCTCAGCGATTAAAAAAAATATATCTTGAGTCGGTGACCGGAGTGCGCACCATGTAAACAAAAAGAGAAGAAAGAAGCAAGACAGCACAGACGGTACTGCATTACGCTGCGCGCTTCCAACTTCCCTTTGCGAGACGGCATAGGCAAAGCGATTTTCGTGCTTTTCCAAGCACAAAGTGATGTCTATATTATATTTCCATAAGGTATGTGACAGTTTGCAGCACAGAGATGGACCGGTATCTAATAATTTTATATATGTTTAAGGTGAAAGCCTTATATGCCTCATCAAACACGGAAATTGATCGTGTGCGGCGTCGGCGTCCAGCGACGTCAACACGAATAATGCAAACAGTAATCACGGGATGACGTCGCCACATGACGTCATCATGACGTCACATATCGCCAAAATTTGTCACGCCATCATGACGTGACATAACGTGGCGTCGCATGGCGACGTCATCACATGTTATCGTTGCTTTCTTCAAAAGTGGGCCGATCACGGAGGCAGTGCAAAACCAGATGGGGTGCAGAAAGCTTGCCATTCCTCTGATCCTGAAGGCAGAGCAAGACCACGTTACGTGCAGAGAGCTTTCGGAAGAGGGCCGGGAGGATAAGTACATCGACCGAGAAGAAAAAGAATATGGCTTTCGCTTTCGAGTCGTCTTAGGCGAGTGGACAAGAAACCCTGCAAGTATCTTTTTCATTGTGCGTGATAGCTGCGGCGAACACCGGCGGCGGTTGACATCGCTACACCGAAATCGGCTTCTGTTGTGAGCTCCTAATAGCTCAACAACGTTGCTTGTTGCGGATACCCCGACTCATGATAGGTCACGCTCCAAAATGAGAAACGACTTTTAAGAGTACTACGGGAGAGTGATACGCTGTACTTACATAAGCTGAACGATTGCAACCTCGAATGTACTGATGCAACGTTCAGTTTACAACAAACTGTGAACGTTTTAGATTACTTTTGGGACGATGAGCAACGGAGTCACCTTCTATCAAGCGGACCTTCCTGCGTCCTAGGTACGATAAGGCTGGCGCACTCCTCATAAGTTTGGCAGTCGGCGCTCTACGAAGACACCATGCGGAAGCCCTGCGGGCATTTCTGTGCTTTCGAAACGGTAGAAGTTCTTACAGTCGAAAGAATATTTTTTGACAACAAGAAGCACAGAATTGTGTACCAGCGCTACTTTTAGAGAATATGTAGAGTGAGCGGAAACTGCGCGCGGTTGCTACGATGGAGTATCCGCAAAGAAGCTCCTTGCGTGAAAAGCAAGCAATCCCTGAGGGCAAGCTATGTGACATACACTCTTACATTGGTCTTCCTGTGCAATAAATGGGGCGGACCAGAATAAAGCCTGAATTAGGCGATCGCGCGGCCGCAGCTGTGACGGCCCGTCGACGATTTCTATCTGTCCCACTGTTGGACCAGTTGAGCGGCTCAGAAGCGTCACCTCTTAATTATTTATTTATTTTAGCACCAGTGTGCCTTACGGTATAAATGAAAAAAAATTAACTCTGTTGCCTATGAAGTGCAGGAGCGGTCTATGATTCGCGGATGCATTTGGAATCAACGTCCATCGACACTGTCGACGAGTACAGTGTGAGGTTCTGATATTAAGAGAGTGCGCTAGAAAGTGTAGTCGGTATTTGGGGAAATGAGATAAATTCATTGCGTCCCTCGCACCATATATATAACGAACGATAAGTACCTATTACCATTCGTTGGTGCAATAAGTACAGGTTGGAATAATACTTTGAGCGAAAAAAGAAAGAAGCATTACAAGGAAGGAAATGCACAAACCAGCGCTCACACAAACTGAAAGTTTATTGCACGCGTGAAAAAAAGCATATATACAAAAATGGGAGTGCGTCGCGCGTGTCATAAGAGGCACAAAAAGTCAAACGAAGGCGCGTGCTTACAGTCGATTAATAAAGTTGAATTCCTTGTCTTGTAACGACTGAGAAGGTGGACTGACACAAAGTGTGGCGTTATTTGTGACATGATATGCCTCCGAAATTTCTCGCGTTGTCTTATTAGGTTGATAGTACAAAATTACTGTGCTTTTGAAGATGGGGTTACATTTTCATGACTGACATAGCGATGCGAGATGAGACGGCTCCATTCAATGAATTTCGATGCTCGCTGAGGCACGTATTAATAGATCGACCAGTCTGCGGGTACAAGAAAGAGAAACTTGCGGTTAATTCCTACACAATTTAGAAAACAATTGGCATGCATAGACCGTATTTTCTTTGCCCACCGCAGACCCCTGCGACCTTAATACGACTAAACTTATTTGCGGCGGCAAACACAACCTTCACCTCCACATCGCTTCCCTACGTTCTTCAGGCCATGCGACTTCTTATACATATCTGGAATAACTGCAATATTTCTAGTTTCTTCATTACTTACGGATAGAGGACGACCGTGTTAATCTTCTTTGCCATGCGAACAGATTTTCGCAAACCGATACAACGATACGATGATGATATCCGCTCGATCACTTGCAGCTGTAAACTACTGCTTATCTTATGTGCGCAATTGTTTTCCAATGCTGTGCGTAATCATGACATCACAATTCCTCGTTTAACAATATTCGAATGCGCCGACGCGAAATTAACCACCGATTTGCTGAACGCGGGCTATACTGCCCGCAAACATGCTCCGCAGTGAAACTTAAAAGCATGTATCAATAGGCTGCAAATTATCAGAGCAAGGCGTCTCGCAAGTAAATTCTAGTCCCACCTTTTTCTTTAAACACGTTTAGAATGTGCTCACTTCTTTGTACAGCGCGTGACTTGTCAATTAAAATCAAATAATCATCTGTATAGCGGAACAGTGTAATACCTCTCTACAGTTTGGCTAAACCCAATCACGAGCCGCTATGGTATTAAATGCCAAGCGGCTTGTGAACAAGTAATCTTTGAATAAATACGAATTCGGTATTCCAGCTCACATTGCTCACGATAGCACGTTTTGAGTGCATGTATCGGCACGATTTAACTCGCATGCAGCTTAACTGCTACATCCGGTATACATCCGCTCGGTAATACCTACGCTGACTGCGTCAGTCCTTTCGCATTTCATGTGAAGAGATACATGCAGGTGCGTTCAGACATGTGTAGTATTTAGGATTTAATAATGGTCAACCAGCGGCGACGCGTTTTTTTTTGTTTTGTTTTTCGTTTGGTGCTCCCATGGCGCCAACGAGCAGCGAGCAACGGAACAGTCGGCGTGCTCGCCGTACACACTTTTCCCTCAGTGCTTCGGGCGCCCGCGAGGTGTTCTGGAATAGCTTGAAAAAGGTTAGAATAACAGAGAGCTGAGCTAGTTGTGGTACGTATTCATTCTAAAAAAATTGGCCGCGTATCTGCGTGCTTCGCTGCAAATGTCGTGTAAAGACGATAGAAGAGGCGCTGTGTGAGATATGGACGCCATCTGGCAATACGTCGGGAAACATGAGTGCTGTGTTGCGTGCTGGTAGTCCCGGCGCAGCAGCAGGCGAAGACCGGGTGACCAACGCGACCGGCGGGGACGCCAGCCAGCCCGAAAACGCGGTTTGGCGCGAAGCGCTGAAGCAGAGAAACGTCCGCACTCAACGAGTACTCTCCACACACTCTTTTATTTACACGTCGCCTGAGTAAAACAGGAACGCCAGGGCGGCGCCCACAACCGGCAGCCTGAAGGCCGCCCACAACGCTGCTTTTTCATTTTTTAAATATTTTTTTCACCTTCTTGGCCTTCTCAAAAGTAAAGTTTTTCAACACCAACCCATGGCATTCGTACAGTGCAATACAGAACCGAAACCGAACACAACAATGAGCTCGTGCGAAGGGCACGGAGGAAGGCAAATTTCAGCGCAGTCGCATTTTAAGCTTCGTTGAAACAGCGCTCACTAGACGACGACGAAGTAAGTGCCTTCTTTTACTTCGTCGTCGTCTAGTGAGCGCTGTTTCAACAAAGATGAACGCATACCAACTCGCTCAAGCTTCCATTCTTATGCATTTTCAGCGCAGCTTAAGAAACTAGGGTCCTTAAAATTACGTATGTATGCATTTTCTATTAAAGGAACACGCCACCTAATACTTACCTAGTGATGTTGCACCTCAGATATGCATGATATTTACTTTTTGATCGACAACGTTCACAAGTATGAACAGCCGTACCAGTTCAAGACGGCTGGCCCTTGGGCAAGTGGTTCAACTTTGGCCGAGTGGCTGAATCGAGGGACGTGCCGACAAACAGAAAGACAGACAGACAGAAAGACAGACCAAATTTCTGCGTTTAAGTTCCCCAAGAAAGACTATCGCTTTAAAAGAGACTCTTCAGTTGCGTCTCTTCAGTTGTTAGTCGGCGTTTGTGGTGTCCTTATCTCTTTCTTGTGTCCGTGTTTGCACGCCCTGTCTCTTTTTAGATTGAAAAAGGTGTCTTGCCTGTCCACCTTGAAGATCTTTTTGCAGCAGGAGTGCAGGCAGTACATTATGAGGCCCGCAAATGCACCGCGAGAGCTCTGCACGTGCACGGAAGCGAGCGGCAGCGCGTTGGGAGAAGGGAAAACGTGCGTTGCTTGCTCCTAGCTCTATTTTTGTGCCAGAGATGGCACTGCCTGTGAAGTGTAGCAGCGCCACTAAGCGATGCTTGGGAAGCCTATAGGTGGATAGCAAAACGGCGCGTCGTCTGCTACAGCACTAGCAGCACCTTCAGCACCTTCAGCAACAGAAATACTTTTAATACCTCCAAAGTCAGTGTAAAATCACCGCAGCAGCAGCACATCACAGCCAGCGTCACGCCGCGTGCCTTTTCCCGCTATTTCTCTGTCCCTCTAACTTAAAATAATCTGCAATATACAGGTAATAATTGTTAGAAAACCTGCAATGCTGACCGATTCGTGGCCCCGTAATGCTCAGATGTTTCACAATTTCGAGAATGTATCCTTTAAGCGCCTTGCTGTGAAGAAAAGATTGATTTTGAGCAACGGCTCTTCATTTATTGAAACTGTTTCTGCGCATGCGCTTTTTCTTACGAATGCGTGCGTTCTTCAGGAACGTATTACTGCTGAAAAGATGCGTAAGAGTCTAAAAGATAAAAGGTAGACTCTGTGTATGCACACTTTTAGATTTATCGCATAATGCATACTACTAACTTCTGTAGAATTATTATTAGATGCGAAGCATCTAATAGCGCAGTTCTAACCAGTGGTGGTGGTAGTGTGCGGCGTGACCACTCTTACTGCGCATGCGCATGCCCTCACCACACCTCCTCTCCGCTGTACCTCTCCACTCCTCCTCCACTTCCCCTCTCCCCTTTTTCCTCTCCACTTCCCCCTCCCCTTCCCCCTCTCTCCTTTCCCTCTCCACTCTTCCTCTGAAATGCGGGCTAGACATTCCGAAATTCTCTCCTGCGCAACGCCGCGATGAGCGCCAGCGCATGCGCGTCCCCTCCTCCTCTCTTTCCTCTCCTACGCTGTCCCCCTCTCGCGCGCCTGTCGACCACGCTTCCCGCTCGCCCTGTGAGAAAAAACGGCTAGGCTGGAGGGAAGACACGACGCGCGTAGCGTTCCTCCTCGCGTTCCACGACGCGAGGTCGGTAGCATACCCAACGAACGCCAACGGAACGCGATCGTGCAAGTGCTCCGGCTTCGCATCGCCTGATGGTCCCCTTTAGCGGGAAATGGTGTAATGTTTTTAGGTATACTTGTCGTAAAAACACTTTCTTTTGAGACGATCCCTAAGTAAGAGGTACGCTTCGTCAACATTAACGGTGTCTTCCTATACTTTCCATATAATCTTTCGGTTATTCAGTTTAAATAAAAATTGCAGAGAAACGCAACTGAGATAGCGTTAGAAACAGAACAAAGCAATACGCCCTGTACTACCCAAAATGTGCAACTTCTCCTGCGGATTCATAGGGGTCCCTGTGGCGCAGCCAAAGGCCCTCGAGAACTCCGGCATGTTCATGAGAGGCACTATGCACCGTGACCGGTATGGTGCGTAGCGTCTTCCTGACTGTTCTGTACTGACTGCACCATATTTACACAATGGTTGAGAAGAACAGTGCTCCGATGACATGCTGAGCCCGGCCAGTGTTTCATTCTTGTGTTGCGGAGACAACGAAGCGAAGGCCGCGTATGCGATCATGGTGCCCACCAGGTCGGCTATGTTTTCGGAGTCCACCAAGTCGTTCAACGTCTCCTGCTGACGACTCAAAGACAGCTGCAAATGACGACCGTTCTATGGGTTACCTGATACACGGAAATGCCAATCTGAATAAGTGAGCTACAGTAGCACAATGAGCTTGTTAAGTTTACTTGAAGAAATAATGGGGCACTTAACCCTGCAATAGTCTGGACAAATGAAAAAGTCGCAGAAAGGGTTTTACTAAATCACGTACGCTCTTAGGCTAAAACTTTAGCAAATCATGCTCATGATATTTTATGTGATTAGATTTAGGTGCACCTTAAAGAACCCCAGGTGGTCGAAATTTCCGGAGCCATCCACTAAGACGTCTCTCATAATTATATCGTGGTATTGGGACGTTAAACCCAAAAATTATTATTATTATTTATTATTATTTATAGTATTATTATTATTATTATTATTATTATTATTATTATTTATTATTATTATATTATTATTATGGCAAGCACTCTGTCCACAAGAAGCACGGATGAATAAGTGTTAGCCTCCGCTTTTGTTGTGCTTGTTTGTGGTGTTGCCCTCAACAATTTAGCCGAGTGGTCGCGTCCATGCAAAGAAATAGATGCAGGGGTTCTGTGAGCGTCCACTTTATAACGGGGCGGTTGACTCTGTGCGTACAATGTAGAAGAAAAAAAAACCTAATGGCCTGGTCTACAACAATTAAATCTATTCTCCATACAGAAAAAGAAACATATCATACATTTCAAGCCCAATTCCTGTGCCCTTACGTTCAGAAGGACCTTATTTTCCCTATTTTTTTTATTCTTGCCCTTTCTCCGTACATTTTCGCCATGAATCCTCTACCATCTGTTAATTATTTCTACAACGTACCTTTTCCTTTCCATTGTTGTCCCCTCAAGCCTACTTCATGTAAGCTAGTACCGAAACCTACACACGCGTTGATTCAATTATAACGTGCTCCGTCGTTTCCTTAGCTTCCCCGCAGCATGTAGATTTTCTTCTTCTTCTTTACTGAACCTCGCTTTATATCTACGCGTTCTAAGGCATAATTGAAAATTTGAGCGCGAAGGGAAAGGGCGAAGACGAGAAAAGAGGACTGCTCACACGTGAACTTTTAACGCCATGACGTTAAAGAGCTCGTTTCGCAGAAGTGTCGGTTCGGCGTCGTTGGCTGTGAGCGGAAATTCGGCGGTGTCCCTGAGCGACAACTCGAGATAGGTGCAAATGAATAAATAATAAGGATGCTCGGTTAGAGCGAGAATCGAACCCAGGCCTCCTGCGTGGCCAACAGGTGTTATACCACGGAGCCTCCCAGTGCTTGAAACTCCGTTGTAAAAAAAGCGCTATAAGAATGTCTTGTAGTGGAAGCAGTATCCTTAACGCATTTAATATTGCGTGGCAGAAGCGTATAATGGCGCCATGCGTCAAAACAAGCGAATTGCACGAGGAGTGGATGGTCTAAAGCTGCCCACAGATTACAGAGTGCGCAGCTGCGAAGGTGCGCGTAGCACCTTACGGACGCGTAGTGCTTCGCCAATTTAAAAGGAATATTTATGGCACTGTGGCCAATTTGCAAGTGTACTAGCAGTATAAGCATTCTAGAATAGTTTGAAACGCTTGAAACTGCCAATGTTACGCGCACAAACGTCCATTTCCGTGTGGCGCGGTTGAAGGCGATGCACACGGGGCCCGATTACGCTATCGCGTTCTGCTGCTGAAAGCGAAGCGCAAGCGTCCTTCAAGATTTTTATTGAAGTGAACAAAGCATATAAGCGATTGCCAAAATATGTATGCTGCCAAACACAACATGTTATAAAATACGACATACGACGGCCAAAGTAAACATATGCAATTTTCGTAAGCGTGTTCCTTCATTTCTTCGACTTATATATATATATATATATATATATATATATATATATATAATATATATATATATATATATATATATCTATATATATATATATATATATACATATACATGCATAGGATGAAGAGTCTGTCTTCGGCTGCCGTAAAATAATAGCAAAAAGGTAGACGCTTCTAAAAAGTTGTTTATTTGTCGACGTTTCCATGGGAGACCGATCTTGATGAAGTTGACTGTCATGTCGATAAATAAACAAATAGTTTTTTAGAAGCGTATACCTTTTTCCTATAATATAGATCTATATATATATATATATAATATATATATATTATATGTCAAGAAGTGAAATGTGCTTACAACAGACTTATGCGATTTTCTCAAGCAGAGTGCCCTTCTCGTGTATTCCTGTCTGTCTTCGGTGGGCCAGTATTGACGCTTTATCCTTCCACATCAAAAGCGTGCATGAGCTCGTGCGCGATTATCTGCAATTCGAGAAAAAATAGGGAGTGACAATAATTCCGGCAGATGACACAGAGGCGATGCGCGTTATCGCGCATCGCCCTGTATGTGCGTATTTTTTTTCATTCCTCCACTCGTCAGTTCTTGGCAGCACGAACATCATGAAGTCTACCAACTAGTCCCCGTAAGCAGCTTTACTCGCAAGTGGTAACCGCCAGGCGAAAGGTCTTTCCAGACTTTGTGCGTGTCGGAAGTGGGCCCTTCACGTTTCGTGCGAATGCCACTCGCATGGCCCATCAAGGAGGCAAGTAGTGACCGCTTATGGGGATCCGGATGAACAGACGTGGAGTTCATTCATGTACGGGCCTGTGGCTGCACTCCTTCTCTAAACATTTATGGAAAGCGCTAAATTTTTGCTATGGACCAAGAGAATTAAGAGTGGTAGTCTTATTTCGATAGC
>NC_051185.1:78564883-78628508 GCF_013339695.2 Rhipicephalus sanguineus
CGCACTACGTTCTGCATACATCCCTGTTCCATTCTTGTCATGCAATGCACTCTAAATTACCTCACACTCAGGGGCCTTCACTACACTTCAGTTTCACGAGATACCTAGAAGCTTTCTTCCTCTCTATTCTTGCTCCTTCTCAAGAGAGTACTTTTGACCATTTTCGCTTTACTGGTTAACTTCTTAAGCATTACGACGTCAGTACCTGAAGAAATACACACGCTGCTCATATGTACGGGTACCTCCTGTCGCCCGAACTACGCGACCTCTTCGCAAGTCGAAAGCTGCCTACGCCAAGTTCTATTCGTATACCATCTTTTCTCCTCCTCGTGAAATAGAATGCCTAAATGTGTTCAAAGTGTACCTGTTGAAGTACAACTGCTGACAAAAGTTATAGGACCACAGCAGTTAGGCTGAGATATGTTGCCGCGTGCAATAAGTGGACTTGCTTATTGTTGTTTTTCAAGCCGCTACCTGTTCACACTAAAGCACTTGTTGATTATGAGGATAACGTACTTGTTTTGTTCTAGTAATAAGCCTTATCTTCAAACCAATGAAATTAAACAGTTATTCCATATTTTTTATTGCCGTAGCTCTTAGCGGCAGTCAATGTAATTTCATTGTAATGGGTGCTTATTCCTCTGGTATATTAATTTAACTGTGGTGCAAATGTGCTGGAATTGTTAACACTGCGAAGAGAAAACAGAGCATTAAAGATACAGTGTGTTACATATGTGCACGTCAACGCGGTTAGAATCAAATTTTCACAAACGTAAAAACAGGCACAGCGCACAGAGGTTAGGTGAAGGGATGTTCCAATATTGAAAACGCAAGCTTGCAAAATGTGGTCGCGACTGAAGCGAGCTGTCAAAAAAAAAGCCTTCCAGGATATGAAGTTATCATGTTGAGTTATACGTAAGCGTAACATCATAATATATATCATAGGCTCACGCAGAATCAGCAGTAGACGAGTCACATAACACTCGTTTTAACAATAAGCAGTATTCTGCTCAGATTTACTGTTAAACATTGAGAACGTCAGGTGCAACTTCATTTCGATAGCCAGAAAAGCTTGAACGTTTTTTTGGCAAACGGCCAGATCTTACATCTCCGTATTTTTTACAACAGGTTCTTCAGTTTTTTTCCAATGAATATATCCGCTTAAAGGGGTACTGACACGAACATTTTCAGTTGTCAATTTTTTGCGTCAAATGAAAGCCGAAGCCCTCAAGAGCCTAGAAAAGATCGTGCTGAGCGCGAGTGCACCCTGAAAAAGTAATTACAGTGAGTTTTAAAAAGCTAGTTTCGGTTCCTACTGTACCCTGACGTCACAACACGGTATGAGTTTCTCGTCACGTGCTCGCGCAATACATAATGACGTTTCCACGGACGCTCCGTACCGTGGCTCCGTTGGTGACGTACAAGCGGCCATCTTGAAAGTTTTGGTACCTGACGTCATCAGAACTAGCCAGACTGCTGCGTGAAGTCACCAGAATTAGTACTGTAGCCTGACGTCAAGCTAGTGTCGATGTCGGTGGGTTCGCCATGAAAAAATTGACTTTAATATCAAAATAAAATATCTTATCAGCATTTGCTGAGCTTCACACTTGCTCAGAGTCGTCTCTGTATACAGGAGATCTGTATGGCAGAGTAAACTTGCCTTCGAAAACAGGTGTCAGTACCCCTTTAAGACTTATGAATATTTGGAACTACGACAGGAAAACAGAGCTGCGAACATCCAACACTTTTCTATCTCATTAACCAAATGCCTAAGTATGATTGCGAGGGCCATTCCTCTTTGTCTGCGCAGCTAATAAAATGACTCAAACATTTACCTTGGCGTTTACTCGAAGGATACAAAGTGTACATGATCAAACTGCCAGTAGGCTTACAAGCTATAATCCTGAAAATGATCGTCTGCAATGTTTATACAATGTAATCGACAGTCACAACATCAAACATAAACGTGAGGCAGCTAAAACAGATGTCGAGCTTCAAACACGCACATCAACGCTGACGTAGGTGCACTCATGGCAACAATAGCACGCGTTACCGCGCTGTCGAACAAATTATGAACACGAACTTGCAACACACACGCAACAGAATTTCTAGGCGTCTCCTTTGAATAACTGATCACGTAGCGCAAAAGTTGACACTGGACAAGAGAAGGGACGAAGACGAGCGCTTACTTCCAGATGCCCTCCCACATGTTGAGCCAGTAAGGCCTCAGAGGCTTGCTGTAGTCCCGTATTTACATGGAGTCTCCCACAACTTGAAAAAGGTTGGGGAGCAGGCCAATGTGAAGGTGGCTTTTTCTGCCCCGAAAAAGCTGTCGTACTTGTGCGCTAAAGATGTTTCGAATGCAAAACGAGGTTGCTGAAAACGGCAAAAATTCCGTTGGTCACGTGTACAGCAAATGCAATCACTCAGATACCTCTTTCATGCGGCAAGCAGTACATAGGACAAACTGGCCGCTGTATTATTGACCGGCTCCGGGAACAGGCTTGTAACGTCGAGAATGTCGCGATGGTTTCTTGGCATTGCACTGCAGCACGTGTGGCTGCAAACCGCTTTTGCATGACGCCGTTATCGTTAGAAAAAACAGAAATAAAACGACAAGGAAAATTATCGAGGCACAGAGGATTTGTAGATTTGGTCTGAACTGCGTCAGCAGTCCCTCTCTTGGGCTTTGTCAAATAGAATTCTGTTTCCTGTTAATGTAAAATTTTCGCGCATCGCAGATGTGGGCTTCTTGAATGATTTGTTTGTTTTTCGCATTTCGAGAGTATATATGTGTGCGCTCCCCCAAAATAAACCTTGTTGGAAATAAGCGCTCGTCTTCGTCCCTTCTCTTGTCAAGTGTCAAATTTTGCGCTACGTGATCAGTTATGCATTACCAACACGCCCAACTTCACACTCGTGTCCTCTAAGTGTGGTTCACACTCGCCCTACAAAGTGCTCGCTTTTTCATGTCATATACAGTGATCTCTTTGGCAGTTCATTCTGACTGTCAAGCACAGTGCACTCACAGAGTGCAATGTCATTATTCACAATGTCTTTCGGCTGGCAACGACATAGATGTCAGACTTATGAGTTCCTGCCTTGACGATGAGAAGTCCGTTGTGAAAACGCCAGCTCCAGCGACATTTGCAGTTCGATAATTTTTCGTCACTTCATACCTCCGCCTTCCCATGAAGTTTTGTCTTGCTCCCATTCGCCTATAATCACACTATCGTCCCTTTTAGCAAGACACGGGCCACAGAAAATCATTTCTTGCCGTACCTGTAGTAAGGAAGCCTAGAACACCTGACGCGACAAGGAATACGCGTTCACAAGTTTCTAGCTTCCAGTGCCTGCGGACACCCTCAACGTCGTACGGACACCAGCTGCTATCAAGTGCGGCACAGGAGCTATGGGCACTTCGTCCAACAAGTCATTTTCATCAATGATGGTTTTGTAACCTAACCGAAGGAGCACGTCTGAGCAGGATCGCTGAATCTCCGCGATGTCCTCGAACTTAAGCTTAGTCCTCCACTGAAACGCGACGGTAGACGAATTCCTTTTCGTTGAATACGGGTCCAGGGCGTCCGCCTTTCGCGCCTTGGTGTGCGTTTTCAGGAAATTGGACACGTACACTGTGTAGTTGAGTCCGAGAGCTTCGAACATTTTCAGCGCTTCTTTCTTGGGATCCAGAGACACGTCCTCGTATCGAACTCTGTACGTGCTGTTCGGAAACATCCTCTGCAGGTCCTCGAACGTGTCGAGGTCGGCGCGAAGCTCCGAGCACAGAGTGTCCTGGTGGGCGCAGCTCTTGGACTCGTTGCACCACTCCAAGAGTCTCCTCGAAGCCAGAATGCCCCGCGGGTCACGCACCAGGTGTAGAACCTTCATAGTCTTGGCTAGGTCCGGGTTACTCTGCAACCAGTCTCGAACCTGAGACATGTGCAGCCGCGTGACCTTCATAACTTGCGCGGGCGCACGCGCGCACACCTTGGACACGAAATCTGGCTTGAAGCAGACCGGATACTGGCCTGCGCACAGGGCCCAGAGGAAGTGGTTGCGCTTGAAGAGGAACTTCCTCTCGTAAGCCCAGCGGACGTAGTGCTGCACGCGTTGGAAGTCGCAGCGAAGCAGGTGCCCGATCAAGCCGGAAGCGTTGCTGGCTGCACTTCCGTTGAGCCTGGCATCGTTGCTGAACATGTGCAGAGGCTCGAAGTGGTAAAAGGTGGCCGGCGTTGCGGACAGCAGGTCGCCGACGAACGTGGAACCTGCCCGGAAGTAAGTGACGACGAGGACCCTGTGGACCTTGTCTGTCGGTACGACCGGGTAATGATCCAGGTTTCTGTTGAACACCTTCAGCATTCCAGACAGCCGAAGCGGCTTGAAGCGGTTCATGGCAGGCCTAGTGACGGAGGCCTTCTGGTGGATGACGAAATGACGAAACGCGACGGGCGCCCGCACCACGGAGATGGACGTGGAGGTTACGACTCCTGGTCTGAGGACACCGGCAGGCGTGATTCTCGAAAGAGCCTTCTTCGTCGTCGAAATTTTTGCGATCGATGCTTGGAGGAAGGCGGCATTATTTTGTTCCATTGCTTTTCTCACTGGAGACAACGTCCCTGCGAAACACAGGTAATGTAAAATATTTTGTCAACAGCATTATTAAGAGCACGTTTCAGCGTATACATCTTATATTAACTTAAGCTCGAGAAACGGAACACGTGACAAAGCCGCGAACACGGACAGCGCTTACTGTCAAGTGAATATAATACGCAAACGTTAAAGCCAGCACGCATCCACGAAGAACAGTTCTTTCGCACACATGTGCACTCACTTTAGTTTCTGCATTTTGTAGATTAAGTATTCAGTTGAGAGTCAGCACTGTTCGAATCTGCGCCACTGTCGTATGCGTCGTACTATGCGCAGTTTAAGTTCTTAGAAAAACAGTCAAGACAAACGAGCACGACTTTCAGTTCTGTAATAATTTAAATCTTACCACGATATTACCTATTTTCCCAGTCTGTGCACAAAGATATGAGACATGTATCCAGGAAGAATTTCTTTAAGGAAGATAATGTTTAGTGCACCGTATGTGTGACTAAGATATGTGCTGCATTCGAATTCGATCAGTGTTTTGCGCGTACTCTCAGCGATCATAGCTGGACCTTGAAGGTAGAGATAGCCGAGAAACGAAGGTGATGAACTGTTCACGATCACTGGAATGTGAGACTGAACGACTTCGTTAAAGTTGATTCTCCAAGACAGAATGGAAGACGACAACGACCGCAGGAAGTTACCGTGACCACGCCAATGACTGAATTCCTACAGAAATCTGAAGTCGTTTGCATAAGAACACTGCTATCGTTATTTCGCATCCATGCAATGCACAACGCGGCAGCAGCATCGCTGCAAACTATAACAAACGATTAATGTAAGCAGGATTCACTACAATTCCTATAATACGAACAAGAAGGAATTATACCCAGCCGAAAACAGACGAGCACAGGAAACGGTGAAGGAGACAAGAAAGCGGCTAGACTACCAACAAAGGAGTTGGTAGTCTAGCCGCTTTCCTGTCTCCTTCACCGTTTCCTGTGTTCGTCTGTTTTCGGCTGAGTATAATTCCTTGATGCAATGCACCAACTAGCCCAACAACGAGTTCTACTAGAACGAACAAGAATCAATGTTGCGAGATTCTTCACAATTCAGGTCTTGTTGAGCGTCTTAAACAAGCCCTTTGCCTTTTTTCTTACGTGAAAAGCATGTCTATAAACACGAAATCCAGTTTTACAATCGCATCGTCTTGCGGGCATCATCTTATCCATTTTCTTCGCACTACCCTACCATAGAAAAACCGTCGTTTCACGGAACAGGCGAGGCTTGGCCGACAAGGCTCACGAATGCTGTGCTTCAAAGAAAACCGTTCCCCTGTTCAACTGCAATCTTCCCTAACGTCGAAGCGACTAAGTGGTAATCCAGTTGTTGAGAGTATTTCGCTTGTATCTGTCGCTAGAAAATGTATGCATTCTTTTTTGCTGTCGTTTTGGTTTCTTGGTGTGCTTCAAGAAGGATAGCTTCAGTCTGTTCTGTACAAACACAAGCACTCGCAGTTCGTTATTACGTTTTGTCCTAATGGAAGTTTGGCCACTTAGGAGGCCCGCTACCGCAATAAACCTGAGTCCGTTTTAACAAAATACGTCTTACGCTACAAATTTTCATTAAAAAAATACTTGAGGCGGGACCTACAATTAGCGAAGCCGGTTGACCATTAGAAAGACGTACTTACGAAGGAGCTTTGTGAATTCGGCCTCGGAGCAATATGAAAATATTTAAACGAAGAGTTTCAAGAATGACAAGAGGCTCGCTATGAACGTTCACTAATTATTAATACGACGAAATGGTAAATAATTTGAAAAAATACTCGTAGGAATAGATGAAGTGGACAGCGACGAAAACATTGAAATGCTAACGTTTATTTTTTTGTTTATATTTTTAATTCGCTACAGATTAGACAACAGCTATTTAACGTTCAATAAAGAAACCAAAATCACCAGTAATAGTTTCGCTTGTCTAAAAATTATCATTTTAGCATTTTCTTTTCTTTTTACAAATTCTACTGCCGTACGATTAATGAGACAGAGAGAGAGAGAGAGATAATAATCTTTAATGAAATTCCCGGAGTGGTTAGCCTGGTTTGTCGCCTGGCGTTCTGCTGATCCCTCATGGTGGGTCGGGCCATTCCTCTAGGATCCAACCAACCAACCTTTTGCGCATTGAACATGCATGGCGAAAAGCCAGGAAAAGAAATACATACACCGTACTGTTCGTAAGGCGCATTATAGCGTACCTTCGACATCATTGTGTTCTCGCAGTGTGTCGCTAGTGCTGACTTTGGCGAGCAGGGAGTTCACGGAGGACACAGGCGGTGCCCGGACAGCTGGCAAGCCCAGGTCTGGAGCCAGCTGAACTACGACGAGGAACAGAGCCGCTCCCAGCGAGAGAAGCAGCAGCAGCCTCTTGTGGCAAACCATGGCCTACGATGAAGCCCAGCAAGAAGGCACCGGGTTCGACTCCGACGTCCCGGAGTCAGGACATGGCTGAGCACTGCCTCTTGGGGCGCCGGTGCTATCTTTCTGTGAGATAGAGAGACAAGGAGTATTTGTGTTAGAGAACGATGAACAATGGATGTTCAAATCAACGGAAACAACCAAAGAAACTGTCAAGAGTTTACAAAATCTATGCAAACACTCGGCAAACAAAGCACTTATTTCTCTAACGATGTGCTTTAGAAATTTTTGTCATCCTGATCGCTGTGTACACACATGTTATCACGTGCAATAAACACTGAGTTGTTTCTTAGTGTTGTGTCCAGTTTCGCTCTTTAGCTGTACATGTGGTTCTTTGCGGCACTGCGCGAAGTATGTGCTACCTACTAGCCTATCAGAGAGTCACGTCTGGTTTGCTACCCTGCACTGAGGAAAGAGACAAAGGGGCCTATCTGTTTCTCCTTTTCTTACAAGGTCCTTAAACTGCTCCTTATTTCACAGATACTTCTTGAATGAAAGAGATAACGAAAGTGACTACAGCATTTAAAACGATTTTAGTTCTGCGTAAATACGTTGATGAGAGCGAGAGGGAGAAACGAAGGGGAAAGGGAGGAAGATTAACCAAGCACTGGCTTGGTTGACTACCCCACACGTGGGGTGGGGGAAAGGGGGAATAATATATAGGATAGAGAGGAATGAACAAGAGTAAGAAACAAGAAGAAATGAACAGTTAGTGTGAACACACGGAACACCCAACTCCCGCTGGTAGCTCACAAACTCTCGTGAAGTCCGGTTGTCTTTTCAAGTAGCAAAACAGGGCTTCCGTGGCCATGTGCATGCACGCAACCGTGGACCAAGGTACAAGGATCATGTTCTCTGGTGTTGGTTGGGCCAAGTTGCATATGTAGCTGCTGATCACCTGCCGTTTGATGTGATTTTCACTCATGGGCCTTGGTATGTTAACGAGGGCGTAAAGATGGGCTCGCCGCGGCGAGGATCGAACCAGCAATCTTGTGCCCAATGGCATCACACCATAGCAACACACCTACTACTGTGAGATAACCACACTCATATTAAATCATTCTGTGTATACAAAGCTAATCATAAGTCGTTAAACTTTACGAAGAGCAATAGACTAGAGAATGTAATAGTCTATATAGCATGTATAAGAACACGGGCGCATCAACACCGTAAATCATTTGCAGTCAGTCACGCGTGAACGGAAGCTATTTTTCATTTCCTGTTCATTAATTGCGCAGCAGAAGCCTACAACACTGTTCTGTCGCGAGATCCATCCTTCGTGAAAGATACGGTCATGTTGTAAGCTTTCACTGGATTGCACAAAGACTGCAACATGAACTATTTTTGGTGCTCTGTCGGAAATGCAACCTGAATATGTCTGATGGACCGCACAAGGCTGTATTGTTAGCAATAACCTTGTTAAAATCTTTAAGGACAACATACTTGCACGAGCGGCTGTAGAGTGATAGTGATGTCCTATACAGCACAAGGCTACCGCATTGTGACGTTGCGTGTGCGCTCACCCCCCCTCTCTCTCTCTTTTTTTACTCTTTCAATTTCTCCCATCCCCTTACCCAGTGTAGGATAGCATACCGTTTATGCTAAACTGGTCACCATCCCCGCCTTTCCTCTCTCTCCCGTTTTCCTTCCATGTACCTTTATAATGGCTTCACCGCGGTACAGTACTGTACTGTGGGGAAGCATAGAAAAGTTACTCTGGTGAAATGAAGCCAGGATTTATACAACTAAGGAGTATAAACTGCGTGTCAGCATTTTGACTGGCTTTAGCAGCGCCTCCAGCATACCAAAGGGGCAACATGGAGACCAAAGCTGCAACCCAGCTTTGTCCGTGTACTTAGAGCTGGTCAAAGCCTCCGCTTGGCCGGAGAGTGTACGATCAGCAGCCTACGATACGACTGTTCGCTGGTGTTTTGTATGCGAGGTCCGACCGGCGTCGTGGTCGAAATTCGAACCCGCGCACTCGAGCTTACCAGCGCGACACCGTACGTGCTACGCTACGCGCGCGCGCGTGTGTGCTTGTATGTTTACATGTATGTGTTTTTGTGTGCGTGTATATATATATATATATATATATATGTGTGTGTGTGTGTGTGTGTGTGTGTGTGTGTGTGTGTGTGTGTGTGTGTGTGTGTGTGTGTGTGTGTGTGTGTGTGTGTGTGTGTGTGTGTGTGTGTGTGTGTGTGTGTGTGAATATATGTGTGTGTCGAAACCGTATGTCCTACAATGTACTCCCCTCCCCTCTATCTCCTAGCAACCGAGGTCACGCGTGAGGCGCCTAATGTCATCGCCGAACACTTGTTAAACGAATGATTCGGTTCGTTGAAAAGGGCGGAGCCCCTGACCTAGCGGCGTTTGCCAGGCGCCGTGGAATAAATGACACTCGCGATCTACATACAAAACTAGGTAAATAATAAAAGCAAGACAGCTCCCAGCAAGCTCCGTAACGGACGATTAGGAAACCCACCCGCAGTCGTTAATTGGGTCATGTGCTGTGCATGCGCGCGCAATTACTTTATCAGTTCATTTTGTTTCCCTTCGTAGTCATCCGGAGCTGTGCAGACGAAAGGGAGTCTGTGGAACTGCAGTTGAACGGAACGCTGCGCAACCCTGGAGATCGCTATCATCTTGGCAGATCCTTATCAGCTTTCGGTCATTAGTGTGGCATAGCATTGCTGACGCTGGTATCCCGGCGACGGAAATCTTGCACGTGCTGACATCTGAGAAGTCTAATCTAGTGCAATCAGAATGTCTGTAGGAAAATGAATGACGCCTTCGGCGGAAGGCTCATTCATTACAGGACACGCAGAGACGAGTAAACACGCAAGGTCAAAGTTCCCGAGTGCTCGTGCTCACGTTTTTCCCATTAGGAGATTCGCTTGGCCACGACGTTGCATAATGAGTGTAGTGTTCCATTAAACGCATACAAACGCACTAAGCTGGTAATACTACTAACACTAACATAAAGGTAATAATTACCGTATAAAAACTCGGGTAGGATAAGGAAACGTAATCGCCGCTCCACTAAGGCTAAGCTTATTGTGTCATTATTACTCTAAGTGAACATCACAATAAATAATCTTTTTATTCGCACGTCATATTATACATTTATCAAACTAGACTAGATGAATGATACGGTTCCGCAAAAACAGAAAAAGAAACATGCTGTTGAGTTACAAGTCCTCCCGAAATGCCATCACACGCGGCAAGTCCTACTGGCGCCTTCTATTGCGTTGAAAATGAGAACTTGACAAAAACGAAACAATTATTCAGATCTCGTGCGCTGCGAGAATGGATGCTGTGTGAAGTATTCTTTATGTATCGCTATTGAGCATCAGTTGTGGCTCTGCTCAGCTTAATACACGGATGAATGTTTTTGTAAGGCAAGCGATTGCGTGGATCACGTGTATGACATGAATGTATGTGTGCGACACAAACCTGTGTGTGACAAAACGCGTGTTACACAAACGTGTGTGGGATGCATCATGCGTGTGTGACACACAGCGCGTGTCAGGCATAAAACCTCGATGTGATACAAAAAGTGTGTCCGACACGAACATGTGTGTGGCACAAACTTGTTTGTGACGCAAGCATCTCTGCGGCGACGGCTGTCACGACAATAGTACAACGGCAATGGCGGGACGGCTTACCCGCCGCGGTGGTCTAGTGGTTATGGTGCTACACTGTTGACCCGAAGGTCGCGGGATCGAATCCCGGCCGCGGCGGCCGCATTTCGATGGAGGCAAAATGCTAGACGCCCGTGCGCTTATATTAAGGTGCACGTTAAAGAACCCCAGGTGGTCGAAATTTCCGGAGCCCTCCACTGCGGCGTCCCTCATTATCATATCGTGGTTTTGGGACGCTTGGCAGAAAGTGCCAGGGCGCAAAGCCCCTATCCCCGGTCACGTGCGCACGTGAAACGCTAGGGGACGTCAAGCCACAACAATTACTATCATTAATAGCATGGCGGCTCACTTGTTATACGCCAGCGTGGAAACCCCTTCCGTATCGTGCCACAGGTGACTACATTAAATTCCTGCAATGTTCACCTCCATACAGCTTACCGTTCACAAGTTGTACGGTAATGCAAACACTAAATATGGCATATACACCACTTGCTACGCGTTGGCATTCACCTTCACTGCAATGCGTCCACCGTGGCCGGGAATCGAACCCGCGTCTTCGAGCTTAGCAGCGCAATACACTACCGGTTTAGTAACCACGGCGAGTAAGTAAGAATAGAAAAAAAAAACTGCAGTCACTCTCATATTCAGTACACTTCAGCGCGCAAATACGAACAAAAAGTCACTGTGCACATGTGGCGAACATATAGTACGTGCTCATATTAAAACTCTGACACATTTTAATGCACTTCCGTTAAAGCTTGCAGAAAAAAATGATAACTCAGCGACATTACCTGACACGTATAAAATATGTGTCTTATTATAAGTCGACCTAATGCAACGTAATCTGTTTTATTTTCGCCCTGTTACAGATTTCTTCATGATGTGCGACGTTTGGCCACGTCAGCGTCTGCCGCGGCTGTCATCCATACATCTTATGCGCGGAAACGTACAACCAGTTTCGTTGCAAAAACCTCGTTCTTGATGTCGTATTTTTTTTTTCTTACGTTTTTTGCACGACGAGTCTCCGCCTCCTGACCGTAAATGCATAGCTTTTACTTATAGTTTAACGTACGAGCTACGAAATTTCAAAGAACAGTCGTATAACAGATAAAACAAATGTAAAAAGGGGGTGGGTGTTTGAGCACCCACCCCCGTTAAGGGATTTTTTTCATTGCAAGCTTCCATATTCCCCTTCCAGTCGTATAACAGGTAGCTTTAGAGTGTTACGATTTCTAAAATCTTGCAGGACTGCCCTTAACATCCGAGGGTAACATCTCGGATGAAATAACTAAAATGAGCAGTAATACCAATAGGTTATGTTGCTATTTTTAAGGTTAACTAGGCTTGACAAAACACGAGTAAATTTAAACTTTTATCATTTTACTACATCGCAGTGTCATTCAAGCGTAAAGCTTTGTTACCGAGTTACACATAAAATTTCTATGAGGATCAGTTAATGAGATATTGTAGAAGGGTCGTAAGCTGGACCAGTTGGTACTGGTTCGTTGCAGAACAGTGCAAAAATAATAATAAAACAACGAAACACTAAAGATGGGAAAATAACACAAACAAGCGGTGACTATCAGCTGAAGCATTATTCCTGAGAACAGGCGAATGTACGGAAAAAAGTCAAGAAACATGCAGAGACTGCGCAACAGATGAGGGCAGAAAATCTTTTTTCGTCCTTTCTCGCGCTGTTCCACAACGAGATATTTTAAGTGGCTTCGATGGTATTATACTCCAATGGCACGAATGTTTTCTTAGTGCATGATAAGAGAGGTCAGAAAATTTCAATGCAGCCACTGGATTCATATTCGAATAAAAAAGTTCAACAAACGCAAACGTGTAAACCGTGAAATCCAGTACAGCTAAACGGGCTGCTCAGTTTCTGGAACTTGAGTTAACAGTCGCAGTGCAGAGTTAATAAACATAGGTAATCGCAATATAGAAAACGTAGACATGGCGATCGCTAGTTTAGTCTACATGTTTTTTGTTTGTTTGTTTTTTTCCCTATTGACGTGTTTTCGTCTAAAGCTTGCGCTGGGACCATCAACTCAAGCATAGCTTACGAACCGCCACACTCCAGTGTTCTGCGGCAAAGTGTAGAGTTAACGCAAACTTTTTTTTTTCACAATACCTTGCCTCGAGAAACATCAGCGATAGGCTGTGCGTCGCGCACCATCCAACCTTCACAGCTCACCTCAACGCGATTCTCCAAACTCCGAGCAAACAGCGCCGGGTGGCGCGCGAAGACCGTCTCTCGACGAACCTCGTCGAGTTGGGCGCGCGCACTTTTCACCATGACTATTATACCATGACTGTTCGCGACGTCATATCAATTCACCACAGGTATTCATGACATCAGCATGACTATTGCAGTGCTGTTTTCCAAAAACTTCCTCTCCGATCAGTCACACCACGAGCAGAGGAGACGAAATAGCATGTGACAAGCGAAACGCTCACAGATCGCAGAACGATATACGTGGTCCGTAGCGGTGCGGCGGCACGCGGTGTCCGGTGGGGCGCGGCGTCGGTTTCTCACCGCGTAACCCAGTGTCCCGTGCCGTCCCGTCCCGTTTCATGGCACCACCCTCGCCATCCGTGTAGTGGACGGCACACACATGGTCACCGCCCCTTCCAGCTACCGCTAGCCCGAGCGCGTACACGAAGACAAAATCGTTAAATAGGCTGCTGCTACCTTCTTCCACTAAGTGCTCCTCTCCACACGCGCTATCACTGTCCGACCCTCCCTCTCTCCCCCTCCTTCTTCTTCACTCTTTCCAGAGGTGCGTCCGGCCAACCGCAGGCAATGCATCACGCGCTTGGGTGATTTGCTTTATGCATCGTTGTATACGTAACGCTCCAGATTTTTTCTTTTCCCTTTTTCGACTATCCTTTTCTATCGCACTCCTTTTTGGGATTGCTATACCTTTTGTGTACCACGTGTTCTCCATGTGGTGTCATTCGTTCCGCTTCCCTCCGACGCTGGTTTCGCTCCTCTCCCTTTCCCCCGCTGTACCTGCGGCTCTGATTGTTTTTTTTTTCTTTTGTTTGTTTCGCTTTCCGGCGAAAGCTTTTTTTTTTCGGCGCTGCATTTAATAGCGTTGGTGAGGACGAAGATCGGTTGTTTAGGCATAGGCGATGACCGATATGGAATGGAAGGCCTCGGATACCGGTGGCCGCGACTCGCAAGAGGCCGAAATTTTTCAGCAATCAGCGTTAAGGCGAGCGCCATAAAAGATGAGCGCTAAGGAATGTCCGAGGGGCGATTGCGCGAATGTCACAGATTTGAAATTAAGGCTAGTGTAGGGGAAGCTAATTAGCCCGAAGATATCATCATTTTAGGGATATAATAACAGAGAAGCCGTGTAGTTAGAGAGGAGTCATTCTCTACTGAGTGTGTTCCCATTGATGTAGATTCTCTCTTGAACGTCAAATGTTAATTGCGGGATATATCCTCCCACTGCGCGCGCCGTCTCCCTTATTTTTTGAAGAAAATATTAGAGCCCTGTCCGAACATTATACACGGCAGATGTTCCGGGTGTTCTTGGTTGAATTTCCCCGCTATGTACCACTGGTCATCTCTGACACCTCCGGATACGAGGTGCGCACAAATCCGAGCGTCCACTTTCTTAGGGTGTAGGCACCGACTTAAAATGCAAGTCGATGGGAAAAGCTATACCATCATCGCTTAAAACTACGGTATCACACAGCACATCGCCGCAGCAACGCGGGAAGAAAGTACCGTTGTGACGTCTCAGTCTCCACATCCGAAAACTCGCACCCTAACAGCAACTTCATGTATAACAATAAAGCCTCCTTATAATCCCGACAACGCGTGCCACGCCATAAAATCAGATACCGACGCACCAACCATCGAGCCTTCCCGCTAGAAGTCATAGTAGTAATATTGTCACTGTGCTAATGTCTTTGAACTGCGCCGTTCTCTTCTCCGTGGTGATTGAGCCATCTGCGAGTACAGCCCCCGAAATGCGAGTTTCGAAAACAAGTGCACCTGATTCGCAGTTCATCTTTGAGATATACTGCAGCCGCACGGCGTCTGTTCTAGCGACTTGATTATCGATTCGCTCGAAATGTCGGCCGTCATCATGATAAATCTGTGCTTTCAGCGCAATGTGGAAATGCATGAATTAACGATGATGCGAGGTGCAGCAAACACTTCAGGTGGCACTGTGTCATAAAAAAATGTTAGTGTCGGTTTAACGGTACGTAGGAATCAACTTTATGTGAGAAAGCTGACGACAGGGTCAATGTCCAGGATCTCCCGAGTCTGAGCCGACACCTTGGTCCTGTTCGTCAGTTGTGGGCCCTCAAGGCCTTAAGCTCGTCAGCTAGTACCCACAGCACTCGAAGTTTGATCCCGTCGTGGGCGGTAATGATAGGTTACCTCCCCGCCCCCCATACAATGTGGTAGAAGTCATTGGTTTTCAGACAGGCGGTAAAGTGTTTGTGCAGCTTACAGGATACGTGAAGGGCCACAGCATGGGTGTCGTGAGGCAAGGTGCTGGTCTGGTGTATCCGTAGCAACACTGTCTCTTCTCTTGTGAGTTTGGTTTGTAGGGTTGTGTAAGTTCTGTTTTGACGGTTAAAATACCTAATTCGAGAATTCGTTTGAGGTGTCAGTGCATACGTGAAAGCACGCGTACAGCGTTACGCGATCACGCTGGGACCCGCAATTGCATCCTCCGGGCTGTCCCATCAGGTTCACGAGCCCTGTTCGAGCCGTACTAAAGTATCCCGAGAAAATGTGCAAGCATTCTCGTAAAAAGCGTTTCCTTCAATACGCGAAGTTGGTGAACACGTTTCCCGTACAAGGAAAAAAAATATTGCACAAAGCAATAAATATGGAGGATTTCTGGTGCTTTCACCAATAAAGTTATTCAATCAATCAATCAATCAATCAATCAATCAATCAATCAATCTGGTGCTTTCACGAATGCACATGTTGCCGCAAAGAGAGAGAGAGATAGAGAGAGAGAGTGAAACTTTATTCAAAGGAAAAGGGAAAGGGGGATCTTGGAGCTTCAATGGCTGGGGCCCTACGTCCAGGGCTCCACCGGCCTTAGCTGCCCGCCGGACGTGATCCAGGAGCGCTAGCTCCACTCCCGGGTCCGAGCTGGCGAGTTGTGCCTCCCACTGCTCCGTACTAGGTATTAGAGGGAAAGCATGCAGAATGAACTTTTATACATTTCACGTTTTTTCTTGTTTTTTTTTTAGCGATGGAATATACCTTCATTCATTTTGCTGACAATTGAGGTAAGAACAATAGATGTAGAATGAAAGCCACCGCTCCGTGAAAGCGGTTCTTCAAACGTTGATATTCCTACAATTTCAAAAGATATATAGATTCACATAAATACAGTTCAAGTAGATTTCGTCAGTTTCGTAAGCGGAAACTGTAAAAAAGGCGCACCGTGACAAGCCAGGAAAGCATACGACCAACACAATGAAAACAAACAATAAATATCTCAAAACAAAAGATCGAATGAACAGGCAATTTTCATGCCTACAAGCCACCCATCATTGGCTCACTGACTTTTGTAACATTGCGATCTCTATCGCGACTAATCGGCGAACAGGCTATTTTACAATCTGATCAAAGAAGGCGCTTCTAAACGACGGCTCGGAAATCGACTTCAGCAAGGTGAGCTTTTTTCTAAAAAGAAGACACCAAGAAAGAACAACTCGAGATCTGTTAGCAGGTCTTGGGTTTGTACTGTTTGGCAAATGAGTAAGACAAATCGACGCCGCGACATACAAGACAAATATTGGAGCATGAGAGTTAATTCGACCATTTTCTTCAGAAGTTGAGCTCTCGTCTATTCCAGTATGACAGAATGTAGGGCTAGTAGTCGGTCTTGCGTTATAACAAAATAAAATTGGCGCAGGTAAAGACGAACACTCAAGGACGAGGCAGTCAAGGACTGCACTATATGCTAATGCAAAAATGTGATGTACTGTTGAGAAATGTGATGTCCCAGCGACGTCGACTCCGTTGTGATCGCTCTCAAAGCTACGTTGGTTGGGCGCGGTAAATAAAGAGACAGCGGAAGATCTCCAGCGTTGGCCAGCGGGGACGCGCGCATGCGCAGTGCGTCGCTCCATTCGGCTGATGGGCCCACCGACCGTCAAGAGGTGGGACCACAAGTCAAAAGGATAGAACTAGAAACGATGTTATACCTTCGTATTCCTGCCCCCCTCGGGTCGAATTAGCTCCATCTCTCGATCAGTTGTCATTACGACAAGTACTTATCTCTATATAACACCACACGTGTCCGGTGGGGAAACGGCAGCGCTCGGTTAATCGTCTTCGTAGTCCCGGACCAGCGCCCTTTCGTATGACTACGCAACTAACATTGCTTTGCCTCTTTAATGATACACCTTCGTTGCTGCTTCTTCTGCGAGCCAGAAGACCAATAATCATTTAAGGGCTTTGTGGGAGAGGGACAAATGACGTGAGGATCGATGCCACCCTTTTAACGGAAATGAGCATGGACGTTTAAAAAATAAATGCTTGGAGTGGAAATCATGTCCCGAAAGTGAAGCCCGGCTTCCGCCATCCTACCATTGGTGCGATAAAACGTTAGCCTGCAGCCACGGAAATGTATCGATTCCCTCACTCACGCGCCCTATGAGTTTGACGTGGCGAATTCTTCCGGACAGACACTACTCAACGTGCCTCTCTGCGTTTGTGGTTTCCTTAAGAATTCTCGATGTTTTGGCCAATTTTATTAGAGACCACGTACCTATACTCATTTGGATACGTTACGTTCATCGGGAATAGTGATCTCTAATGTTCTCATTAACTTGGAATCGACGTTTGTAGAACAAAATCTCCAATCGGGCATCACTGGAAACGCTACATTTTATAGGCAATGTATGGCAAAATGCTGTCCGCACATTTTCTACTAAGAAGTTGCGAAAGCTTCCACTCGAGCATTTTTCTTAAAACTCCCTGGTAGTGTGGCAGACTTTTAATACATGGGCTGACTTTTCATCGCTACTTCCGCTCGTGGGTTCGCTGTGCTTAGCCAGCAGCGTTCGTTTTGCGTCTGCGCTTTTCTTCGACTCAGTTTTCATAACGGTGTCGTTACTAGCCGTAATTCCAGAGGATAGGCGTGTACGTACGCTGTATGCGCGAACCATCTTCATGGAGCGAAGGACAAACATAAATTGCAGACAGACAGACTCCGCGCTTTGATGCAACCAACAACGTTCAATTTTCTTCGAAGGTTCCGTATTTTATCAGCAAACACACCCACCTTCCAAATCAGAGCGAACAGTGCACATTACGCCGGCAAGCCGTGCATCCCGGCTCAGGCACTCGTACTCAGGCGCGCGTACGACTGGTGACAACCCTCTGGTTTTTAAAGACGATGATAGTCTTCCTTGGGGAACTTAAACGCAGAAATTTTGGTCTGCCTCTTTGTCTGTCTTTCTCTTTGTCTGTCTGTCACCCGATTCAGCTACCCGGCCAAAGTTTAAGCACTTCCTGAACGCCCAGCCATCTTGAACTAGTGCCGCCGTTCATACTTGTGATCATTGTCGATCAAAAAGCAAATGTTACGCATATCTGAGGTGCACCATCAATATGTAAGTATTAGGTGGTGTATTCCTTTACAAGAAAATACATATATCCATAATTCTAAAGCCCTAGTGTTTCTAAGGCAGCGCTGAAAATGCGACGCTAGGCACGAAAAAGCCCTCTGCCGACAATATGGTGCTGCCGCCGGTTTTCCGGCGTATTGCCAGATGGCGTCCACATCTCACGCAGCGCCTCCTCTATCGTCTTTCGACGACATTTGCAGCGAAGCACGCAGATACGCAGCCATTTTTTTAGTTAGGCAAACTGCCACGAATCAAGACGCCAAAGAAACGGTCGAGGAATGCGATGCGGGCTTGTGCTAACACATCTTGCTTTATATCGCAAATAAAAGACAGGAAGAATGTACACACAGGGTGATGATAGCGCCCCTGTGTGTCCATATTTCCATGTGTGTCCATGTCCGACACAACCTTAAGGAGAAACAGCAGACAATCAGGGCAAGGAAAGTATAGGGGGCGTTATTTGTAGTAATTATGACATAAATGTGAAGAAATTGCCGTGGACCAGAAGGCAACTTGCCGGCGGCAAGGACCGAACCTACAACCTTCGAATAACGCGTCCGATGCTTTGCTAATTTAGCTATGGCGGCGGTCGTCCTCAGTCCGTTTTATCGAGTATATCTGCGCACTTAAGCATGGCCGTATCCATGACGGCGCAGCTAACACTGCTTTTTATTTGTGCCGAACAGGATTCAAACAAAACTTGCGTATGAGAAAGTAAGGCAGGTGCTGTGACACAGTACTGCGCAGTTCGTAATGCTAGAAGCCAGGGACGTAGCCAAAAATGTGTTTTTTTTGCTTTTGTTTTTTAAGGGGGGGGGGGGGATTCAAGCATAGTAGATATACGTTAGGGCATGCGTTTGTATGTGTGCGTGCATATACACACATGCAAAATTGAAAAAATCAAACCCCTCTCATTCCTCCCCCCCCCCCCCCTCCGCCCCGTATAGATAACTTGCGCGTGACGTCATGGACGCCGCTTCTCAAAGGAACTGCGACTCCACGATGGCGGCTTTGATGACAAACAAGTTGCGTCTATGTGAAAACGACTCGGCAGTAACGTCTGTGTGCGTGAATAATGAAAGAACCTACATGTGATGTTGTGAAAACATCACTGTGACATCGGAAACGTCGCGTCCACCCATGCTGGTTCTCCAACAGGGCGCTTTCAGTGACGTCAGTGCAAGCCATCTATACGCCAGTGCTAGACGCTTACCTTTAGTGTTGTAACAGAAGGCTGTTACGTCTGGGCCGGTAAGGTACGATTTCTTGCGAATTCTGAACGACAGCACACATTGCCACTTCATTCCTGCAAGGCAAGCAAAGAAAGAGGCACTATGGTTGGTTGCGCAAGTAAACAACGGCGTAAGATTCTACAAGCAGTGCATTGCATCAAGGCAACAGAATTAGTGAACGGGCGAGGCCAATGAACATTTTTTTTTTGTTTCTTCAGTCATCAGAGACGCATTTATTGTTCTGAGTCACGCTTATGCGGCTTTCATTACGAACAAGCTAAGCAACAAACTCGCTCAAGTCGCGATTCCTGAACAGGACATGAACACCGACACCTGTCAACACTGCCGAAATTATCGCAGCAAAGTTTTGAATACGGGCTCGTTCTCTGATATTGCCAATGTAAGAAAGTGAAGATTTATTTATTTATTTATTTATTTATTTATTTATTTATTTATTTGTTTATTTATTTATTTATTTATTTATTTATTTATTTATTTATTTATTTATTTATTTATTTATTTATTTATTTATTTATTTATTTATCAGCACCTTACTGAGCCCGCGTGGAGGCTTCCATAAGGGGGCAGTGCAGTAAATACATAAAGATAAATATGAAATAACACCTCAACAATATGCAAATGAACTCATCAGTACAACGAAATATACTATAAAGGCAAGGTATAGTATACGAAAGTAAACGAAAAATATTAAAGCAACTCACGCAACTGCAACAGTGCTGCGGAAAATAAAAACAACTGACAAAACTTCGCCTTCCCGCAATGAAAAGATATGTAGACAAATAAAGAAAAAAGAAAAAAGAAAAACAAAAAGAAAAGAGATATATGGGTAGCAGTACTATAGGCATGGAAATTGACGAAAGTACCAAACGCAAAACATCAGATTTTGGTGGATAAATATCGTTTAAGATTGTAGAAATATTTTACGTAGTCTCGCTCTGATGCAGGGCCATATGGAATGCCATTCCAACAAACGACTAGCTCGTGGAAGGGCGGTTAAGTTGAATGCGTCAGTATCATCGTGCATGAACCTTAAGCTAAAGTTGCTACACAGTCTGCGTGAAGTTCAATGAGCGACATTTTTGCGTACATATGGCATCGTACTGGCGTGGATGAGTTTGTTGAACAGTGATAAAATAGCGATGCCGTGACTAGTATTATAAGTGGTTCGAGTGAAAGGTCTTGTCTAATCTGTGATTACCTAGATGGGTATCTGCAATTAGGCGCAATGTGCCGACTGACTGTGCTCTGAGTGCATTCTTACTTGTTGATTAAATATTGCTGAAAGGGGGACCGAATTGAGGAGGAGGACCGATGTGAGCAGCAGAGACACTGTGGCGCGCGAGCTTTTGCAGGCTTTTTACATGAAAAAGAAAGGCACAGATTGTGTTAGCCAAGCGTCGATGTGTTTGCGGGTGAGTGAGTTTGACTTGATTGAGCGCAATTTATGATAAGCCTTTGTCATCTATCTCACTTGATGCGTGCGCAGGCGCTCCTGTCGTGTACTGAGCTTTATATTCTCATGTCTGAGAGCGCAGCTCTTAGGCACCCGTTTCTGCGTTGAGCGGTGTCGCCGTCGCCGTCGCCGTCATAACCGATATACATGGAAAAGCAACCGATAGACATAAAAATATAAAATGAGAAAAAAATACCCGGGATCGAATGTGGTTTGAACCCGGGCCCTCTGCGTGGCATTCGAGTATTCTACCACAGAGCAACGCTGGTGCTTGCAACTCATTTGCAAAAACACTGTATACAGGCGTCATGTCGGGCAAGGAATCGCGTTAACCTATGTGATATAGCGGGGCAGAAGAGTAAAATAACAACCAGTCATCACACAATGCTAATTGCGCAACGAGAGTGTGGTTTAATGCTTCCCACCCACTGCAAAGTGCTCAGCCATAATTCTCCATCGTCATCAGTCACATGCAGCATCAGCAAAGTGCGCGAAATACCTCACAGGTGTGAAGCAGGTACCTCGCTTATCCGCAGAAAGACGAATAATGGCGTAGTGGGTGCTGTCCTACTTCACAAAAATTGTGATTTATGGCGGATCTTGGGGAAAGCGAAAACTTCAAAACAGAATTCGCCTTTCCCGAACACGATGCTGCGCTCAGAATTCGCATTAGGCAGTATCGTAATCCTCGATGAATTTTCTTAATCTTTTTTTTTCTCGATTAAAACCAGTTGGTAGTGAGCGCTCCTGTAGTCGTCTTCTCTTCTTGTGTCTCGTCCTTTTGCGCTCAAACCTATTTTCGTAGCTCTTGAGGAGGTGAGTTCAATTTGAGAACGGTTTAAAAAACGATAGGCACATGGATAAAACAGTTCTGCAGCATGTGACACTCTCTGTAACACTTGAAGGCGAAAACCTACTTCGCACTTTGCGATGCATTAACTTAGACAATTGGGGACCAGGCCTCTTGTAAGATAAACGAACCGCAGTGTGAGCTACATGCGTTAAACTACTTCGAGGAGGAGGTAATTGTGAGTTCAGATTCCACCAACGGAAATGATTATTCTGCGTCCACTTCAATTTGTTTCAATCTATGTCATTATTACTACACCACATTTTTAAAGACAACAGTTATTGGCCCGCATGCTTTCCCTTAACTTGAGGACGACGTAGCGAGCAGTGGAAAAAAAATGATAGATGTAGTCCTAAGGTACAAGAAGAGAGCAGAGTGGGCCAAGGAACAAACGGGTGTTGAGGACATATTAGTCGAAATCAAGAAGAAGAAATGGACATGGGCAGGGCATTGAGCGCGCAGGCTAGATAACCGCTGGTTATTAAGAGTAACTGACTGAATTCCAAGAGATGGCAAACGCGCGATGGGGAGACAGAAAGTTAGGTGGGTAGATGAGATTAAGAAGTTTGCGGGTATAACGTTGCAGCAGCAAGCACAGGATAGGGTTTATTGGCGGAACATGGGAGAGACCTTTGCCCTGCAGTGGGCGTAGTCAGGCTGATGATGATGACAGTGATGATGATGATGCTTTTGCTGGCCTTATTGTCTGTTGGATTCATTTGGATTGTGTCTGAAAAAAGAAAACAAGCCCCTCGAAAAAAAATGTTGCAGTGGCTTAGCTCGGCTATGCCAGGATAACGTAGCGTTAGCAGAGGTTCAGCTGATTGTTCTTAGCTTTCCTGATTCTCTAGGGTTAGCTTGATTATCATGCTTACTGCTGCTCCAATGACACACACACGGTATACGTATTATGTGGCACATGTATATTTATTTTGCGAGGCAACTACAGTGAAAGCTCGGTGATACGAATCTCACGGGACCACCAAAAATATTCGTATTATCCGGAATTCATATCACCAGAAAGCATCGAAAATTAGCATGCGACAAAAAAAAAATCTGGCGTAGATTTTCATTTATTGTTTTTCAGGGCCGCAGCAACGTCAGGAAGAACCCTGAATAATTGTCAGTTAAGTTTTTAGATGTCGGCAACCATACCAGCACTCGTAAATATACGGCCCGTACTCGCACATTTAAATAATTAACCAGGTGCGTTGTGACTCGCCACAGCAGTAGTCCCTTCCAAATTTTAGTATGCTTTTTTTGCATGACACCGGAGTACTGCAGCGAAAGTAACAAAATAAGCGCTTTGACGCGATGGATCAAAGCCACAGAATTACAGAACCACGGTCTTGTGTTATGATTTTGTTATCGCGGAGGTGTTGCGGATGTTTTTCGGGAGATGTACGGCCGTCCCGCACAAGTGCGACCTCAACGGTCGCGCATGTTGACGTTGTGAGGCCTGACTCCTTCGCCAAGTCCGTGCTCGCCTTCTTTCGGTCCTCGTCCACCTTTCATAGGAGGTCTGATTCACGAGGCAGGCACGTGTAAACACAGTACAACGACAGCAGTCCGCGTCGACGCGTTAAAAAAAGCATGGCGCTAATGTCCTCTGTAATCTAAACGCGAAGGCACACGGAGTAACCTAAGGGCCTCAAAAATTCGCGCACACAGTCTCGGAGGCCGTGACGCATCTCTGAAGGTTTATTCTGACCGTAAGAAAAGTGTTTTTCTTACACCGTGATTCTGACGATTTGGTCGTACGGGGCGCATGCCCACGCTTGCGTTCCCGCGCTCGCACGTGCTTGGCGCGTCTGCCGCGACAGCGCGGACAGCACCTCTTCGTACATGGGCGGTAGCGTACGTTCGTATCAAACGTCGCGGGGTAAAAATCGGTTCGCAACAACCGTACTCCATTACACTGCAGGCCGATGGGCCTTGGCCGGGACCAACGAAAAATTCGTATTTTCTATTCGTATCAAAAATTCGTATCACCCCGAAATTCATATGAGCTGTGATCGTATCACCGAGGTTTCACTGTACTTCGGGATCCGACGAGTTAAGCTTCTCCGCTCTTCTGCGCCGTTGAGCAGCATTTGCGCTCTCCTTCTCCATGGCTAAACCACACTGGCAAACGCCAGTCAGAGGCGCTATCAAGCGGCTCCAGCGCAGTGTCAGACGGCGACTGCACAGCGAAGGCGAATAGCTGCGCGCGCGCCGGCGCCAGTACGCCTACCTCGGCTACGACGTCACTCCTCTGGAAAGCGCAGACCGGCGGCAGCGGAGGAGTGCGCGGGAGGGGCCGGCTCCGATGCGCCAGCTGTGTGATATCACTGATCCTCGCGCATGCGCAGCACGGCTCTTGAGGAGCCACGCGAAACTGGCTCCGCTAGGCCAGTGCAGCTAACGCTACAAAATATTGGCGTTGAGGAGGAGAAAGTTTTCAGTAAATTGCGTTGTTACCCCCCCCCCCCCTACGTCGCTGAAGTTTTCTTCAGCTCACTTGGCGTTGAACTGCCTCCGCGACCGGCCAACCTTTGACCAAGCGACAATGTCAACAGTGTCAACTTATGACATCACATGATTATGTCATCATATGACATCATCCGATGACGTCGTGATGACGGCACATGGTGACGTCACCGCATCGCGCCTTCGTGAACGTGTGTTTTTGTAGCACTTCCTTCGTGATGACGGCACGTGGTGACGTCACCGCATCGTGTCGCTAGTGATCGACGTAGGTCACGTGGGTTTTCGTACGACTTCATTCACGAGCCGTATTTCGCTCAAGGGACCGCGCAGAGAGACACTTATGGCTTTTGACTTTAAGAAATGGCGGTAGGCATTCAGCCTTAAAGAATTTGAGGCGCGCAGACAGGGACAGAAGGGAACCAGACAGCACAAATACCAACTATCAATTAAAAAGGCTGCATTGTGGCAGTCACAACGAGAACTTCAGGTAGCTCCCGCAAGCCTGTCACGAACAGCACTATCATGGCGTGCGAAGATCGAACTGTAAACGAGAATATGACCATCTTGGGGTGCCGTTGTAATATGGACGCTGTAGTTGTAGATGTACCTAGACGCGGGTTTTTCTTTCAGTTTTTTTTTTTCATTGAAGGCCTACGCCACTCCACGCGCTCATAGGAAGATGAGTCGCAGTGACTCCCAGCAACCTGTTATCCTAAGTGGCTACTTCGTTCGTCATAAAAGTTCGTGAGAAACTTACTGAAACTTGCTTTGTCATCAAACTTACTCGACGGGGAAAAGTTCAGGTGTGCATTGCACAAGGGCTTTGCCTTCTTCAAGACATTAACGTCCTTGTTAAACTCAAGATTGTCCTAGACCATAACCGTTACATCGAGTATCTCACCTGCGGGTACCACAAGCGTTTATTTTCTTTTACTCTTATTTTATTTATTTATTTCCTCACCCCCCCCCCCCCCTCAAACACTGGGGCATTTCTGATCTAAATCTTTCCCTATACAGAATGACATGTAGGCGCCTACGTCAAAACGGCCGAATTCTCTGTGCTAAAACAAAGAGCTTACTCTCCTTCTCTAAAGCACAACGATGGAAGCAAAGGCGGTACGCTAACCTCACCTAACCGAACCGCACGAACTAGTCCGAAATATTTATTTGTTAGCTTTGTTTCTCAGCGAAGCCCTTCCTTCGCTCTCAGCGCCGGTTATTTCGTGCCTCACGCTTTTCCCCACATCACGCCACGTCGGCCGGCCCTTAATGGATCGGCTCCGCTTGACCTAATTAGGTGTCGCTGGTTTTGCGCCGCGAGTGCTTGCAGTAACGAAGGCATTAGCCATATAGCGCAACTACATTCGCCTACGTCACAGAAGTACTGGAACATAAAGAAGAGCACCGCTGATGGCGTTCAAGGCGTAATGTGTCGAAGTGGAGAGGTAAACCATCTCTCTGAAATGAGCCACACCGTAAGCGCGGTGGGAGAATTTTCGCAAGCAACGAGCCATTATTTCGTTCGTACTCTGTCGTATCCTTTTTGCACCGTTTGCATAGACAGCGGCCGTGACATATAGGTACCATTGAAAAGAGCGGCGCGTCACACAACATCGCGTGAGCTGTCGTGTATACACCACCAGCGAATACACGGTTCACATTTTTTGGCGAATACTCTATACGCGTTAATTTGCAGCTCGAGGTGTATGCAAATGTGTCCCATCACGCTAGTTCGTCTCTTCCGCACATATTGTTTTTTATTATTATTTTATTGATAATGGCAAGTACGCGCTGCTGTCGACAGAAAAGCAAAGCAGTCGATTGCTTTCGTCAGCGTTTGGTCATGAACGCAAACTGATGTCCTTGGATTGAAACCGATATTTTTTTTTGTTTAGAAAATATCAGAACCCAGAATAAACATGTGTTTGTACTTATCACGCTTAGAGCCAGTGAGTTGAGTGCCTGCCATTAGCGTAGAAACGTGCTGGTTCTGCAACACCATTACAATCACACAGGCCTTTCGCTTTTTATGCGCAGGGTGTTTCACGCAACAAGTAACAAGGATTTAAAGGAAAAAGAAGTGGTTAACCGTTACTGAAGGAAACCAAGGACATATGGTTTGCCGTCGTGTGGCACTCGTCAGGGTATTTTTATAGTGCGATTCATTAGTTTGTTAACTAAGATCAATTATGCAATTTTTGTTTAATATTCACTTTACGCCAACGTCCATTCCGTTACGTTGTAGAGGGCATTCAAAAACGACCGGTCCAATTTTTTTAGGCAAGGTACGTGCTGCGTGGCGGTTTTCCCCAGCGTTTAAACGAAGTCCGCAAAATATGAAATAAAACCACGTGACTGCGCTCATGAGCTACTGTACGGCAGCGCTCTCAACCATGCTGAAAATTTTGCACGGTGGATCATAGTTAACTGATTAAAGCGCATTATAAAAATACCCTAACGATCGCCACATGACGGCAAACCACATATCATTGGTTTCATTCAGTTGTGATTAACCACTTTTTCTTTAAATCGCTGGCGCTTGTATAACAATAATTGTTGGGGTTTAACGTCCCAAAACCACGATACGATTATGAGGGACGCTGTAGAGGAGGGTTCCGGAAATTTCGACCACCTGGTGTTCTTTAACGTGCACCTACATCTAAGTACACGGGCCTCGAGCATTTTCGCCTCCATCGAAAACGCGCCTGCCTCGGCCGGGATTCGATCCCGCAACCTTCGAGTCAGCAGTTGAGCACTGTAACCGCTAGACCACCGTGGTAGACGCTGGTTCTAGTTACGTGAAGCACTTTTATATACGCGACACCATATATAGCCGAACATGAAGGCTTGGCGGTTATCGAGTCGCGCTGCTAAGCCTCATGACCCAGGTGCAATTCCAGGCAAGGGCATGTCACGTGTCAATAGATGTTAATTTATTTTTCGTTCATTATGGCGTTTTACACGCGATAATCACGGCATGATTATAAGGCACGCCGTAGCCGGGGGCTGCAGATTATTTTTGACCACCTGCGGTTCTCTGACGTGCACCTAAATCTAAGTACACGGGTCTTCGTGCATTTCGCCCGTATCGAAGTGCCGTGGCCGGTAACGGATCCCGCACCCTCGAGCTGAACAGCGGGACACCTTACTAGCTACCTCAGTAGGTCATTTCAATACAGGTTAAATGCAAATATGGGCGTTTACCTAGATCGGGGTGCATGTTAAAGAGCCCCAGGAGGTAAAAATTTATCCGCAGTCCACTTAACAAGGCACGCAACATACATATACGGTGGGCCTCGCACGTGAAATCTCGGGGCTTAATTAAAATTAAAATGTAAGATACAACGAAAGAACAACAAAATGAATCGGGAGACAGTCACTGTGAACACACTCGCAGAGTTGTCAAACGTAACTGTGCGAATGTGTTCATTTGAAAACGACGTTCTACGTACCCCTCAGAAAACTCCCAAAAGGGTTTCTGCGTGTTTGTTTGTCTTTTTTTATGTTAGGCTGCCTTTATTAACGCATTTTCAAACAACGGCTAGGATGCGGCACCAGTATTATGAAAAACCAACCAAGACTAAGGTATGCACTATAGCGCAGTCACGCAGTCATAGTGGAGGTTGAGGGGGTTAAATCACCCCCCCCCCCCACTTTGAAGCTTTTGCAGTTGGTATGCATACAAATACGTGCTGCATAAATATGCGGACGCATAAGGGGGGGCAAAAGTGGGGGGAAGGGGGGGGGTAATGACATATTCCGAAATAATAAAATCCTGGCTATGCTCTCAGCATACGCAACTAGCGACCAGGGTATATTTAGCTACTATCGAAGCACGATACTAAATCGGCATTTGTTTCCCATCTCGTTGCAAATGTGTCATTGCCAAATCGGAGGAGCGGATTCCGTTCGCAGCATTAAAGCACGACTATGCATATAGGTTCGCGGAGCCGCGCCATCGCTCCCTGCTCTGGTCTATTGTGATGCTATACAGGCAGCTTTCTGTTTCTCCAGTGTCAGAAATAAAAAAAAAAATGACGCTAATGCGTGAAGATCGTTCAAGCACTCTTCGAATGTGCGAGATTCTGATAGGCGAGAAAAACTCCGTCTCTCATGAGTAAATGTTGAGTTTGCGCTCGTCAACACAGCCAAGTGCAACGCTCGGTCATCGAGATGTGCACACAGTGCCATCGCTCACGCACGTGCGCCGCGTAAAGCAGCAAAAAGAAAAAAAAAACGGGAAAAAAAGGCAAGAGATAGAGCGTCCACTTTGCGGTAAATCTGTGCGAAAGTGCGCATTACGTCGGGGTATGAGGCACCGACGTGAACGGAAACTGCATTTTTTATTATTTATACATACAGCCAATCTCTATTGGGTATATGACGAGAGGGCGAATAGTTGAATACCAATTAGGACTCTTTAAACCACCTATTACTGTGTGTGAGTGCGTATGTAAGAAAAAAAAGGGCTATTAATTAGTACAAGTACTTTTGCAATACTTTCGCTACGCCTGCAAGACGTCAAAGGGGCATATAAGGCACATAAACAAGCTTCAAAAGAATGTAGTCCGTTCCTGGTTAGTGGCTCTCTTCAGATCCCAAACCCAGCGACGTCCCGACTTCCAGTTTTGATCTACCTACTGTCTCTTAAGTGTCCTGAAGATCCTACGCCGATTTATTCCTTATAGAATATCAGGCGCCATCTTGTGACTTTCGTTATCCTCTATGAATTTTATTTCGAATACTAAACAATAGTATTAAACTAAATCCTGAAGTAAACGGTAATTTACGTTTACGGGATCAAGGCTAGATGTGCAGAAAATTTTTACCGGCCCGCCTTTCTGCTCTTTCTTTCTCTCTCTCTCTCTCTTTAGGTATACGATAGCGCTTCTACGTTACTCTGATTACAATGTGGCTGCTATGGCGGGGAATCGTACCCGCGACCTTGTGCGCAGGAGCCTAATGCCACCGGGAGCCCCTGAACCACTGCGCACAGTGGGTCATATAAGTAAACATCTCCAAACGATGCGCAAGGTATCGTAAGACTGTGATTATCAGTGGAGCGGCGAATGAAGCATCCAGCCACAGTTCTTTATGCGGTCGGGTAAGCAACGGAGTCTTCTCCACTTGATGCGTAGAACACACAACGGTTTAAACGGAGCGCATTCAAGCGTGCGCTTTCCGCGTAATAAGAAGTAAGCCACGTCCGATCACCGCGCTTTTTGTAAAGAACGCAACTGAGAGAGGGGGTAGGCGTGCTCGCCAGTGAATGCCTCCCCATCCGCAAGCCGGCACTATTTCAATCTTCCCAGCGACCGACCGCCGTGGCAGGCGAGGCGTAAAACATCCGTTCCCAGGGCATCTTCTTGCGCGCACTGTACGAGATACGGAAGGCCGCGGAGAATCTAGGTCGTGTTGGTTGAACCGGTTAGCAGTGCCACGGAGAACGACACTCACTCACTCTTTCACTCTCTCCACCACCCTCCGTGGGTCGACCACTCGGCGCTGTTTGTTGTCGGGGCAACTCGGACGGAGCTTGCGTCAGCGTGGATGCGTTCCGCATAAAAACGTTTCTCGGCCGTCGCAGGACAGATGACAGAGGAGGCGCGCTTGTTCGCGTAACGGTCCGCCGTGCGCGTCCACCCCCACTTTTCCGGGTGTCTCCGTGTTGCCCGGTTCTTTCTGGTGTACTACCACTGCTGGTGCTTCGCAAACAATAGCTGTTGGCAAACATGTTATATACCGTGCGCGGAATACCGTATTACCGGAAAGATGTGTACGGTAGATCATTCTAATGAGCGTCCTAGCAAGGTGGGCCGAAGGGATGGGGAATGGAGGGGGGGGGGGTCAACTCCTTTCGCGAAGTTGTTTGAATGCATATATACACGCACAGATACAAACCAAACACAAAGCCATACATACACATAGGCGTGCGCAGGGTTCCCCTTCAGGGGGCGCGAAAGTTCATCGCAGCGCCCCCCCCCCTTCTAATGAGTCAAAGTATGGGGGACTGCCTTTCCGCTCTTCGTTGACTAGAGGGGACGCTCCCCCCCCCCCTGCCCCGCATCCCCACCCCCCGTGGTCACGCCTATGTACGTACATATAAAGTGTCAGACATATAGGGTGTTTCATCTAACTTGCGCCATGTATTTAAAAAAAAAAAAGACATGCGCTATGGGCGTCGAATTGGTAAGGTATGGTTCTGAGCCTTATGCATCACGTCATGATATCTTTTCGTGTCCACCAAGAAGGGTGATTAACAAAGATTGCTTAATAACCTTTTTTATTGAGTAACTCCAGCAAAAGATATTCAATACAAGAGTTGTAACACTTGTTCAGAAACGTCGGAATATTTCATCCATGCTAGACATCTGCCAATCCGCCAAGCTGGGTAATCAACAAAGATTGCCTAATTAACCTTTAAAATGGTAACTGTAGCGAAAAATGTGCAATGGAAAGTTATAACGCTTGTTCAGCAAAGTAGCATTATTCGATCTATGCTAAAGTTGCTGTCCTGCTTAAATTTTTTCAAGCTTTTTTTCTTCGCGAAGTCAAAAAAATATACTTGTCGCAAGTTAGCTGGAACACCCTGTGTATACAGGTTCATAGTATAGGAGAGAAGGTAGATAAGACGTGTTGAAAAGCGAGACACAACAAGAGTTTGTTGTGCCTCATATTTCAGTCTCTTCTAATGACAGCAGGTGTCATCATCTCCCGCAGCCTGGCTACGCCCACTGCAACGCAAACGTTTCTCCCATATTTCTCTAATTAAACCAGTCCTGCGCTAGCTGCAACCGGGTTATCGCCGCGAACTTCTTAGTGTCGTCTTCTTACCTAGCTTTCTGCCACCGCATACCACGCCTTGATTTCCCTTGGTGACATAAACACCTCGAAAGATGTGATGGCCGAAGAAATCCAAAACACGGCGCCGTAGTAACCGCGTTACGCTATTGAGCCCGACTCGTGGGTTCCGATTCCAGCCTTGGCGTCCGCTTTCTGATGGAGGCTCAATGTAGGCACGTGCGCGTGAGTTGGTCTAAGTACATGTTAAGAACTCCAGGTGATCGAAATTACGCCTTAGACTCCCACTACAGAGTACTTCATAATCAGATCCTAGGCTTGGCACGAAAAACCGCGAAATGTAACTGAAATTTGCAAATATAAAAGAGGCATTGAAACTGCACATGCGAATTTCGCATTTTCAACTATAATCTATCAATTGTACGGAAATGGCGCCCTTTGGTGAATTAACAAATTGTGGCCAGTACGGAAAATTTTCTAAGTCCATCCAGTATTGTCGCCTTGGGCATTTGTTCCCTTTTGATTACATCTCCGCGCTCTTGCACCGACATATTCCTTATAAGCCAGTTAGAACTTAAGCGCTCCAAGAAGGGCGACTAGGCATGTCCACCTTTCTGAGTGGTGGTGACCGTTTGGCAGCTGGGAGACAATTCGGCTTTTGAAACGATCGCGCATGATTTCCTTAAGCAGCCCGTAATGTACAGGCAGCGTGAGAATACTATTAACAGCATCGAACATTTAGGGCGCTTCTGAAACCGGCAATGCCACAAGCAGCTTTTACACATTATGTGTTTTGTCTGCCACCAGTGGATCTTTCTTTAAGCGCATGCTATGGACTTGACATCGTCTCTTCCACACATCTCAGCCAAGTAAGCTATCTATTTTTTTTTTCAGGAAAGCAGGCAAAGACAACTCAGGAGAAAGAACTCAACGAGCGTGTGTTGGGAGGACTAGTTGGAAAGACATTATTATGTGATCTTAAGTGGCGCTTGCGACGAGACACCAGAGTTGAAGTAGGCAGGACCAGAGTAGGAGACACCAGAGTATAAGTTTCTGTGGTTTCAATAAATCAGTTGTTAGTCTGTGTTCGTCCTGTCTATTTCTACTCTAGTGTCTCGTCCCAAGTGCAGTTTAAGTTCACATAATGATGTCAGGAGGAAGAATCTCATCGGACTTTTAACGCTTCCTACTTTTCCAGAAACCTTATCGCCAATAAAGATTTTGCTTTTCTGTTTTTGTTTTGTTTACTACTCCTTAACTTCAGAACAGCAGCACAGCTTTTGTATGTGGGGTAAGCACAGAATAGGTGCTTCTGTCTTTGCCTTACCGCAACGAATGGGAAAACGGGTCATTCCGAGAAAGACTCCGCTGTGATTATTAACGTCTCCTTCCTAAAACACTTAAATACGGCGCCACTTCAGTGTGTCGCGAAAAGCACACGGTAGCATCGCATTTTCTGCTTCTCCGTACTGAATGCGAAGGCAAGTCGTCTTCCCCACCACCCTTTCGCTCGTCGTTGTTCACCTGTTCTATTTTCTCGCGAATTTTCCAACGATAATGGCTCCATTTGTGGCGGCCACGCCGCAGTTGCCGCGGCCACCGCAACTCTAAGCCCACATTGTCTGGGACTCCCAGACGCACGCGGAAACATGTATGGACAAGGAAGTTTCACGACTTGACTAGATTGTCCGCGCTGCCGTCAGTAGGAATCGGGGCTTTTCCCGAGGTAGTAGAAGACATCTAGTTGGCTGCCTTTATTGTTTCGTGAACAAGCCCACCGACCTCACGCGGGTGAAGTCCGTGCTCGATTATTTAAAGCACTGCCAAGTGTGAAAGTACCAGGGCTGTCGTATTTCCCCAATCCGCGAGGAAAATGCTGACGCCAGGACTGCCCGAAAAGGACGGCATGGTTCAGTCATCATATCAAGTATACTGAATGAAAATAATGTCAGCTTGCTGATATTCAAAACAGCTAGGAAAGCATAGTTTTTTTTGTCCGCCTGGGTGGTACAGAAGTTACGATGCTCGGCTGCTGACCCGAAAGTCGCGGGTTCGATTCCGGCCGCGGCGGTCCCATTACGATGGAGCCGAAATGCTAGAGGCCCGTGTATTGTGTGTCAGTGCACGTTAAAGAACGTTATATGCTCGGAATTTTTGGAGCACTCTACCACGGCATGACTCATAACCATATTGTGGTTTTGGCACACGAAACCCCAGACAGTATTATTGTTATAAGAGGCCATGTCCTAATTAAGTCATTCATGGAAATCACATCGAAATGATGAACTTTGGAACCGTGAAGTCCATGGGGTCAGCGTTAACGACTGGGGCTCCAACATCTTTGAGAGCATCGTAAATTATCTTCAGATCACTCAGGTAGCTGCCAGTGAGCTAAAGAATGCGCAGAAGCGCTATTCGTCACGCACTTAGTACGGGTGACGTGCCTGCCGTGACGAAGCGAATGAAACCTAACCAAACGTGTCGACCTTGTACTACGGCATTCGTCGCCGGTATTTCCCGCTGCGTTTCGTCCCACTTCCGTAGTCTCCCGCTAGTATTGAAATCTTGGCGCAAGGATGCATGTGCCACTCAAACGTACGCAGCGAAGGTAAAACTCACCGGGTCCTTTATACATTCGCCTAAGACAACGAAGGTAAAAGCCATGTTCTTCTTTAGCAGCGTGGTTCTTCCGGGCCAGTTGGTACATGATGACGAAAGTTGAAGGTTCCAGCACTTACGGCGAGAGCACGAGAACAAGCACCGCCTTTGCACTGTGCTTCTCTTTTCTTTTGCCACGTCGTAACGGCTGGATAACCCTTCACTTACACATTCTTCTTCTTTTATTTCCCAGTCACTTAACTGATCCCCCCTGAACAACCACTTCCTTCGAAATCTTTGTGCACCTAACGTGGTCACACGATGATGTCATGTGATTACATCATCGTGTGACGTCACGTTATGTCATAGTGACATCATGATAACGTCATATGGTGCCGTCATCGCGTAGTGGTGGTCATTTGCATCACTCGTGTTCACGCCGACGCCGTCCACGTCTAATTTTCGCGGTTGGTGAGGCATCTAAGGCTCTCTCATTCAAGAAAGGCGCCTATTACATCATGACATGAGAGTAGGTAAGGGATGGTGAGTTTTGCATTCGTCGAAGAATACGAAGTTGTGAAGACAGTTAGTATTTCCCCGGTCTCTAAAACAGTGGCTATAAGTAAACGAAATCTGCGAGATTTTTCAGACGCAGCGGTTCAGCACGCGTTTTACGAACTCGGACAACCCCGACATGTGCACGATGATTCTTTTTAAACGACGCCTCCCGCGCGAGTTCTTCCCACCGCAAAGCAAAAACGAAACAATGCGCTCAAGCGCGCCCTTCCACTTCACGAACGCGCAGCCCTTTCTCCGGCCACCCTTTCCACTCCGACTTTCACTCCGCGCAGAGCGCTTCCTCGTTATCATCAGGTGAGAGAGAGAGAGAGCGAAAGCACAATGCAAGGGCGACGACGCTGCTGCAACTCTTTAAAAAAAGAACACACAAAGACAGAGAAAAGGAAGCGCCGACGAAAAGGAAACGCAGCCACGACGACCGTAATTCTCCATTGTCTGCGGGCCGGTGCCCGACAAGGCGCCTCAAAACAACAGCGAAAAACAGGGTCAGCCACGCAGCCACCGTCTTACTACGTCGGCATGCCCGCCCCGTAAAGAAGAAGGAACCGGTTGCCGTTCTCACAGCGCTCAACTATAACAGACGGTCTGGAGGTGAACGTAGGCATGTACGTGATACACGATGCCTAATCGCTCCTCTTTGCGCTCCATTTTCCCTCTCCCCCGAAACTCCTCCACTTTCTTCCTCTGACGACAGCAACAGCTATAGCTTCACTTTCGAGAAAGCCGGGTGTACTGTTTGACCCGCTGCGAAAAATCACGACGTAAGCTGCATTACATCTGCTGAGCATACGCGGCTAGATGCATTAGCATTCGTACTGGGAAACGTTTTCCGTTCGGTGCGCGCTTCCGCCGTGGGAAGCAATGCAATTGTTAAAGCACTCGACGCGTCCCTGAGCATCCCGAACAACTCCGAAGTGCAACGTGAGGTGCTCGAATGCCGTGTACTACAGCGCTGCGGGTGGCTGCGGCGCGCGGGGTCTATTGTATGTAAACACGGGCGCATCTGCTCAACAACATGCCAAGCGGTAACAACACGGGAATCGGAAGACGCCTTTGTGTTCTCTAATGTGGGCTCTGTGCAAGAGTGATTACACGCAAGAACTTCGCCTCCCCGCATATAATTATATAGTGGACACGGTGGTTTCGTAATTGTTCGCACCTAGCTCTTACAACATTGCGCGCGGTGTGAAAAAAATAAAGAAAACAGAAAAGAAAAACGTTACGACGAGGAATGGGGGTTACACAGGAATGGAAATGTTCGGAGGCAACACTGATGGCAGGTAGGGTCAAGCCGTGCTTTAGGATCCCGTAAACCATTTGTGACGCCTGTATGGAGCGGCAATTCCACAAAGCGACATAACGTTCGGAATATGTTGGCGTTACACTTGAGTTGTTCGGTTTATCCTCAAGATCAAGCTATTTTTTACAGTCTGATTGTGCCAACAGGTTTACCACGATGTACAAACAATCGAGTCTGATGCGCGTATGTGTGGTTGATCATGGGAAAGACGTCCGGAAAGGCGCGTACCAAATAAGTTCACGAATGTGATCTGAACACGCATTATGCCATGGAAAACCCACTCGAAAAAGAAAAAAAAACACCATATTTGCAATGACGGTTATGAAAGGCTCATTAGCGAGTTAAAGAATAATGTTGACTTCGTACAGAAAGCGTATTGAGCATCTGCCCGAGTGAGTTCGTAATAAAATACCACACGCAACATTCCAAAGAAGTGAGGCAACACACAAGTAAAGCGCCACTATAACACTCTGCGCCATGGGCGACTATCTTCAGTGACGCCGATATAAAACGCGATCCTGCCAAATTCGTGCCGTTTAGAAGCGTCTTCTGGCAGCGAAGCGTAATTAACGGCCGGCTCGGAAAAATAAATAGTTTATAGTTTAAAGCCACTTACATCCTCTCCGGCGATCGCTCCCGATTTAGTGCTTGCTTCGAATCAATAAACGGTCAGTAAATCATTCATTCATTCATTCATTCATTCATTCATTCATTCATTCATTCATTCATTCATTCAAACAATCAATCAATCAATCAATTAAATAATAAGTCTAGTAATATCATGTCAAGTCTACAGCTAAAAGTGATCTTTCGTGCGTTTCAACAAGGTACGTTTGATACAAAACATGGGGGAAGCTATGAGCTACCCTGCTTCACCTGATGCATCTCGCAGGACAGCGGCTTGCATGAAAATCAATTCACCGGGGCTGCTGTCTTGACACCCCTGGAGTAAGACAAAGTTGGAACCTCATACTTCCCTATATGGGCGTACCATTGATTCATGACCGCAGGCAGGCAGGTGTGAACCGACACACTGCGTTGCGTTTTCAAATTACCCCTTCGCCTTTCTCAGTTGTGCATTATAAGGACGGCATGACGTAACATAGTTCTGCGTGTTCGCGGAACGCTTCCTTCTTCCGTCGCTTCATCATCGCCAGCAGCGACCGTAATAGCCGTATACACGCCTCTATTGCGAGTAGCCCTCGCCAAGGACGATTGGCCTCGAGCACGCCAGGTTTTGCTCTTGCCGCCTCCAACGCCCCGCGACTCGCACGCCGGCAGAGACGGCTGGACTGCCATGCAAGCCGAGCGTCAGACCAAGACAACATCGGGAAAACGCCATAATAATCACCTTGGTAGCGTAGGCTTCGAGGTTGGCGCATCGAAACAGAACGAAAAGGAAATATTGGTGTGCTTCTGTAACGCTCGCCCTATTTAACCTCTACCAGCCGGAACTTTCAGTGCGCATTGAGCTGATGGAGTTTTCATTCTGCTGAGAAGAGTGCGCATCACGCTTGTGAGAGACCTCAACACAGCGAGGACTTGTAGGTCTTCGTCGTGAAAACCATCTGCGGACGATGAAGTATATTGCGGTACATTGTGTGTCGGCTCTATGTGAGTGCGCAGTGGCGGTGCAAGTTCTGGATTCCTTGGAGCCAATACTCGGAAGCCTCTTTTAACATCTGGCATTCCAGTCTCCTTTAAGACAACGGCAGTGTAACTGGACTCGAACATCTCTCGGTTGTGACTGTCTTGGCGTGGGCGCGGTGAACGTTGATACTTGTGTGCTTTATCTCTTCTTTTATCTAGTATTTCCCCCTCCCTCCGCGTAGGGTAGCAAGCCGGGTACAACCTGCTTAACCTACCTGCCTTTCATGTTTGACTTTCTCGAACTCTGTCTATATATATAAGCCGAAAACGCGATGTCACCTTACGTTCCTCGGTAATCCTTGATGACTGAAAGAGGATTCCTGTATTTAAATCTGGTGACTTACGTTCTCCTCTAAATAGCTTTATCGAGCATTGCCTGTAAATTACCGAGTATGTGTAATATTGAGCCTATGTAACAGAATATAAGATGTTTTTCAGTAACCATCAACACGGCTTTCGCAGGAACCACTCACGAGAAACGCATCTGCAATCATTAAACAGGAAGGTATTCTCAGCCGTAGAGAGTGGTTGCCTGGCTGAATCTATATTTCTTGATATAGCGTTCTTGTTCAAGCGTTCCACATACTGTCGAACAGTTTACTGCTGTTTAAAATGAGAACCAGCTATTTGTCTTAGCAGCTTAAAATTGATTGAATGCTTGCTGACCAATCGCACTCAATGTGTCACGACCTATAACGACTCTCGTATGCTGTAAAATATAGGGTTCTGTGGGTTCATGTGATTTTTTTCCTCTGGCGTTTTATTGGTATTAAAGACTTTCTGCACTGCCTTGAATCCATAAAGTTATTCGCAGATGTCTGTGTCATCGTCAGCCCGATAACCGATAAAAATTTTTTTCTGGTTTTCCATTCTGCGACAATATTAATGCTATATCTGATTGGTTATTGAAATTTTATAGACAATCAACGCAGTTAAAGTGGGAAAGCTATGTCCCACCACATGTTTCAGCTGCTTTATGAGCTGTAGCGTGTGTCTAAATTACGTATTTGTCTTTCCTTGTGGCAGCCCCCCCCCCCTTTGCGTAACGTTCAGTAAAGCAGCTGGAAACACGCCAGCCGTATGCGTATACGTTTACTGAACGGCTTTTCAATTAATGTGTTTTTCAGCGGAGACATTCATAATCCCACGGGGTGAAGCGTAAAACGTGTTTGCGTGTACAAAAATGGTTTCATCGATCATCTTCGTCACCGTCGACCGCGTCGCGTCTTTTTTTTAAGAGCGCCGTCCTTCGCACCGCACGGCGGGAGAGTCTGCAGACAATGGGTCGTTTGCGCCGCTTCCAGACTAAGGTGCCGCCGAGTTGCCGCCTTGAACTCAAAACGCGTTCGAAATAATAGGCTGTCGGGGCAGCCTGGTTGGAGACGCGTTCGACGCTCATCTCAGCAGCAGTTACAGAGTATACGGGCCTGAGCTGCTAAGCACGAGGTCAAAGGTTCGATTCCACGCTGGCTCACGCGGTCGCATTCCCATGGAATTGGAATTCAGCCCTGGTATCGAACTCTTAGTCATTCCTAATGGTGCTGAGAGCAAACACTAGACAGAGGACGAGTTTGATGACAAAGACGTAGCGCATTCTTCCAACTAAAGTTTATTCGAAAGGTGCACGAATATATATACAGACGAAAACAACGAAAAGACGCCGACTTGCAGTGAGCACGGGGCTCAAGGATTCATTCATGCAGGTAGCTCACGTAGTGCCACGACCGAGATTAATGGCCGCAAATATTGTAGCAACGTGATTAGGAAATAGTCGCGAGTGAATCGCTTTCCGGTCGGAGAACAGCTGGTCTGGCTCGATGCTAATAATTTGCAGTCGCCCAACTGCTGCAAAATCGAGCACCGATGTGAATAACCTAAATCGGCTGATTTTCAAGCGAGTCTTCTATTGCCTTACGCAGGGAAGTTTACTAAATACTTGCAGCAAGAGTTCAGCTGAGTACAACTACACTGGGCAACACAGAATCGTTCTAACAACACGTAGAGACAGGAAGGCACAGGTATTATCTAATTTATGGCACTTAGACACTATCACAGGTGACGAATCACTGATATACTAGAATATATACTAAGCTTGCACATATACTCGTATATCAATTGGCAAGTATTCCTACATTCGTACTCAAACATGAGACGAACATGCCTGCCGCCACCTCAGCCTGGCTCATATAATACTTAAAGAATGATTTTTCAACAGCGAGGCTGTTATTGGTCGAGCCTTTCATGTCCGGGATCCGTGGTAACGCTTGTGGGCATCATAAACGGGTATGAACCACAGACACTGGGCAAATCTCACTACTCTCCATTGGTCCACTAAAAATGAAGGCAACAGTTAGCCCAACAAACGGGTATGTGCCACAGAAATCTGTGCTCCCTATCAGAAAACTATCTTCTTCATAAGCGCGTATGCGACACAGAAATTGTGTAAATCCCACTACTCACACCTTCCACTAAAAAGGAAGAAGGCAATAGTTAGCCCGACAAATGGCGTGCGCGTTACCACAGTCACACCACAGTTTCAAAGTTTAACAAAGCGGGTTCAATAAAGAGTAGTGACACAACATATTTGAAAGACATATTTGCAAAACATAGAAATGCATTAACCTGACGGAGGGAGCGCCACCATTTTCGCTGCTTCATCGGTGTCCGCGAAGCGGATCTGGTTGAATATTTTTTTTTCCCGTGTGCCAGATGATTTTAGAAGGGCAGAGTAGAAAATTCAATATTCCCCTTCTGCACCACGAAAAATCGTGCGTGCCACCTTCTGAGGAAGGATTCTTCACCTTGCGTTCCTATCTGTTCGTACAGGCATCGAACCATGACCAATCCTATCCGCAAAGCTGGGTATGCAACTCGTTGTGGCTGTCGGCGGGCTTCGGCTAAACAGCCCCACATATGGGCGTGGTAGGCGTGACCGAAAAAAAAAATTGGCCGCGTATCTGCGTGCTTCGCTGCAAATGTCGCCTAAAGACGATAGAAGAGGCGCTGCATGAGATATGGACGCCATCTGGCAATACGTCGAGAAATATGAGTGCTGTGTTGCGGGCTGGTAGTCCCGGCACAGCGGCAGGCGAAGACCGGCGGTGACCAACGCGACCGGTGGGGACGCCGGCCAGCCCGAACACGCTGTTTGGCGCGATGCGCCGAAGGAGAAGAAACGTCCGCACTCAACGAGTACTCTCCACAAACTCTCTTACTTACACGTCGCCTGGGTAAAGCAGGAATGCCAGAGCGGCGCCCCCTGTAATCCGTACAATGCAATACTGAACCGAAACCGAAACACAACATGAGCTTGTGCAGAGGGCACGGAGGAAGACAAGTTTCAGGGCAGTCGAATTTTCAGCGCACCTTAAGAAACTAGGGTTGTAAAATTCTAGGGCGAGTAGGGCCAGAAGGACCGTCACGACGAAAACCTGCCTCCTCAGTCGTATTCGCCTGGAACGTTGGTGTGGCTTCGCGTTCCCTCCTCCGCTCCTGGCCTTTCCACAAAGCTACTACCACGTCCTACGTCAAGCATCCCCAGTTAACTATATGATTGAGCCTGTTCAATGATCTACGGACCGCCGTCGTCGCGGCCGCGAGACTGTTCACGTCGATCGACTGAAGCCGCATTATGACCCACCAGTTGTACCTGTTTCTTAGGTCGCCAGGATGGCTCCTTTTCCGCGGGGGAGTGATTTGTAACATGGTAGGGCGCACACAAGAACGCCCGCGAAAGAAGAAGACGAGGACGGTTGTTGTTGGCGCTCGCGCTTGCTCGGCTGGACCGCTGATCGCTTCAGCTGTGTCAATCCTTTAATAAACGCGTTACTGTCTCAACGTTAAACGTATACCATCAAGGTCTTTAAAATTGCGTATCTATGTATTTTCTATTAAAGGAACACACCACCTAATACTTACCTAATGATGTTACGCCTCAGATATGCGTAATATTTACTTTTTGATCGACAACGTTCACAAGTTTGAACAGCCGTACCAGTTCAAGATGGGCGGGCGGTAAGCAAGTGGTTCAACTTTGGCCGGTTGGCCATGGGTTGGCTGAATCGGGTGACGTGCCGACAAACAGAAAGACAGACAGACAGAAAGACAGACCAAAATCCTGCGTTTAAGTTCCCCAAGAAAGACTATCGTCTTTAAAAAGAAAGCACCCGGCGTCCGCGAGCGTACAGAAGTGCGGGTGCACACAAATAAGGCCCTCGAATGTTAGCCGGTCACACGCCTATTTGTGTGCGCCATTTTCCAATAATTGATGCTCTCCCGATCGTGGGCCTGTCGACGAGCAGCCGTTTCTAATACGGCGATCTGACCTTTTATGGACATTATCGAGATGACTTGTCATTTCACGCTGCCACATTTCATTGTTGGCTGGATATGAATGCATGGCCGTCTTTGTTGCCTGTGACGACTGAAGTGTTGCACTGCTAAACACGTGGATGACGGTCCGATTCACGGCATGAAAGAAAGAAAGAAAGAAAGAAAGAAAGAAAGAAAGAAAGAAAGAAAGAAAGAAAGAAAGAAAGAAAGAAAGAAAGAAAGAAAGAAAGAAAGAAAGTACGTCAGGCACGCAAGAACAAAACTGCGCTACCATCACGAAAACTTTTTAAAAAAATCAAGGCAGATTCGCACTAGGGGTGCCAAGCCTGAAGGAAGTGCAAATCTGGGCGGCCTTCTTTGTCTCTTTTTATTTTTTTCTCTGTCTTTCTTCCTCTGTTTCTTTCTTTTTCTCTGTTCTCTCTGTTTTTTCTATGTCTCTTTCCTCTGTTTATTTCTATTTCTTTCTTTCTCTCCCTATGTATTATTTTGTGTTCCTAGCTCTATCCTTCTCCTTCTTTCCCTTCTTTCTCCCTCATTCCATTTCTCGCTTCCTCTTTCTTTCTATCTCTTACTTTCTTTCTGTCTTTCTTCCTCCCTATTTCTCTCTTTCTTTATATGCTATGCTTTACTCTCTCCCCTTCTCCTTTCCCTTCTCCCCACCCTCTCTTCCCTCTCCCGCCACCTAGCTACATTATACTGCACAATGCTATGTTATGCTCTGCCAGCGTGCCTGGATAGCCGAGAGGTTAGGACGCTCGCCTTCGGCTCCTGGGTACGCGGGTATGAACCCCGCCTCACCAAGAAATATTTTAAATGCGAATGCATTTCTTAGTCGGGCTATGTCAGGCGTCCGGCGTTGTCCGCGGCGCCCTCTCCCATAGCAACAGCTGCGGGCGCGCGCGCTTATCCTCGCCCCTAGCAATCGGATCATGTGGTGCGAGAGAGTGTAGGAGAGGGTAGGTGCAGTGCCTCGCCGCTCCTTCTCTCGCCGTTCGCTCTCTCTCCTCCCTTCGCCCCACTCTCCCGTCCGCTCGCGCCTCACTCTCGACCGTTCGCTGGCTGGGCGCCTCTCAAGAACATCCGGAAATGTGTGCTCGAGACGCCGCTGTAAAACGCCAACGCCGAGCCGAGAACGCTGGCACCCCACTCTCCCGTCCGCTCGCGCCTCACTCTCGACCGTTCGCTGGCTGGGCGCCTCTCAAGGCGATGGCAGAAGTCGGTGAAGACGAATGTCTGACGGCAACGGTACCCTCTCTCGGCGCAAGAAATGCATTCGCATTTCCTCACGATTCCCTTCAGGGAGGTGGGGGCATGTTTTTCGTCAAGAATTTCTCTTTATTTCTGTGCGTCTCTCTTTGTTTTTTCTTTTTGTATCTCTGTGCTCGTTCCCTCACCTATCAGAGTTATTCCATCCCACGCCGGCGAAATCGGCGTACGTGTTTTGGTAGCGAAGCGGAGGAGGAAGAAGCGGACGAAGACAGCGCGTGCCGTTTCAATGTGATGATAGTTTCTGTTCGCACTACCGGGCGCAACGAAAAGCTCAAAGAGCTCCGCTCTTAAAATGACTTCATCGGAAGCACGGTGCAATGATCCAAACTGTTCTCATCTTTGCTTAAAGGAGTACTGACACGATTTTGAGACATCGCAAAGGGAACATTTTTCGTTTCCTTGGTATGCAGTGTTGACGCTCTCCACACACCGGAGTCAGAAAACACATATAAATGTTTATTTTGATTTTAAAGTTTTCGTCGCTGAGCCTCTCCAAGCCAGCCTCACCGCAATGGACATTATACCGATGAGTCATCACGGTTCCACTGAGTTTGTGAAAGCTGCGTCCTGCATGCAGCCTAAATCGCAGAAATCACTGCCGGGGTCTCTCGACCGCAGTACACTCGTCGTTGTTTACGTGCACCGCGAGCAGATGACAGATCTGCCGCTAGTACGTCGCGAGCTGCTCTCTCCCCGTGACGTCACACTGCGATGACACGTCACTGAGAAGCCGCCCCCTCTATCTCGAAACCGAAAGTGCTTTTTTTTAAGTAAATGTATTAAATATGTATTCGATGCATTCCCAGGCACCACAATACTCTTTCTAGGCTTCTCGACACCAGATTTTTTTTTATTTATAAATGTGGGTTCGCTCGCTTACGCAAGAGGACCACGCGAAGCCCGCGAGCGTGCGCCTAAGAGCTGCACGGGGCGCACTTTTCTCTTCATTTTTCCTTCACACATATTGATAATCACTCCCCCCCCCCCTGAAAATTATGTGCGGACGTGCGGTATCCGACTCGTATTGTAGCTTATAGTTCTCTCGATTAAAAAAATTATTCCAAGATACATCTACAAGGCGACATGCAATTCCAATCCCTAATAACTTTCCTGCGTCATTTTCTTTTAGACACGAAAACGCAGTAAAACCTGAGCAGCACCGATGGCTTTGCAAGATAGGATATGCGGAAAAGAAAAGATGGTTGGTCGATCAGAAGAACGGTAGAAATATACGAGTATGTGTGACAGCTAACCGCTCTTCCGTAGTAGCGGTCAAAGTAGCCAGATTTGGCTACTTTTGAGAGGCCGCGGCGACAAGAAAAAAATGACGTTGGCTACTTTTTGGCTATTGTTCTGGCACTGACATCAACAGCTAACATACGCTAAAGCCTTGCGCAACTATAAAAAAAACCCGCATTTCCCCGAAGGGGAGTATGAGGAAGTGCGAAGCACGGGCTGATGCTATGAGGCGGCGCGCACGACTAAACTGCAGAGCCGAGCGAAGGAGACGGCAGCGAGAGAGCACGCGCCAGCCGACCGACGGAGGTCTGGCCGTTTTTAAGTGCAAAGCACTTTCACTGATGATGATGATCTGTCTTCCGAACTCGTTCCAAAGAACCCGCAACGCGTTCAACTTGTTGGCGGCGTTGCGCACGCCCGAGATGGGGCTCAGGTTGTTGTCGAACCACAGTCGATCGCACACCGCGCAGCTATATCCGAAGCTGCGGTCCAGGAAGTCTCGCTTGAAGCGCGCGTCCGGCCAATCGAATTCGAGGGCCCGTGCTCGCTCGCGCATCGCGCGTCCCCGCGCCAGATCGGCTTCGGGGTGCTCGGCTCGCTTCGCACGCTTTCGTTCGGCGTCTCGCCGCCGGCCTGCATCACCACAGGCAATGCGCGGGGCGCGCGCAGCCACGGAGCGGAGGGCGGAGCGCGCGCAGTCACGTGGGGCGTGACGTCGCTGCGCCGTTGCTACAGACGCTCCTCTCCTCTGCTCGCGCCGTTGCTATGGGACGGCGGACACAGGGTCGCTTATAAAGTGCATTCGCACTTAAAAATAAGTGCGCATATACAATGCGGGCGGCGGCTCCCTCGGTGTAATTACTTTTGTGTACTCTGTATACCGGAATCAATAGACCTTTTTCAAGCACACGAGCGCCACCAACGGGCGCGCAAGCGCTCATGGGAAATGTGTGTACGCCGCAGCAGCCACCGCGACGAGCGCGCGGGCCCCGCGCTGTAGCTTTCCGCTTGAGCCGTTCCAGGACTTCTTAGACACAGTGAATTTGGCAAGGTGCAACATGTTACTGCGCAATTTTATCACGAACTTCAGTGCTTAGCTGCGACGGCCTCTCGGCGATTTGCATCTCTCCCACTGTTGGACCAGTTGAGCTAGAGTTACTGTATATGCTACCTTTAAGCATATACAGTAACTCTAAGTTGAGCGGCTCAGAAGCGTCACCTTTTATTTATTTTTTGCCCCCATTTCTTCTTACGGCATAAATAAAAAAAATACAGCTCGGTTGCCTATGAAGTGCAGGAGCGGTCTATGTTCGCGGATGCATTTGGAATCAACGTCCATCGACACTGTCGACGACTACAGTGTGAGGTTCTGATATTTAAAGAGTACACTAGAAAGTGTAGTCGGCATTTGGGGAAATGGTATACATCCATTGCGTCCCTCGCACCATATATGTAACGAACTATAAGTGCCTACTAACCTTCGTTGGTGCTATAACTACAGGTTCGAATAATACTTCGAGCGAAAAAAGAAAGGAGCAGTACGAGGAAGGAAATGCACAAACCAGCGCTCACACACAACTGAAAGATTATTGCACGCGTGAAAAAAAGCATAAAAAAAATGGGAGTGCGTCGCGCGTGTCATAAAGAGGTGCGAAAAGTCAAACAACCAAGGCGCGTGCTTACAATCGATTAATAAAGTTGAATTCCTTGTAACGAATGAGAAGGTTGACTGACACAAAGTGTGGCGTTATTTGTGACATGATACGCCGCCGAAATTTCTCGCGTTGTCTGATTAGGTTGGGTACAAAATTACTGTGCTTTCGAAGATGGGATTACATTTTCATGACTGACAAAGAGAGGCGAGATGAGACGGCTCCATTAAATGAATTTTGATACATCGACCAGTCTGGCCGATGCACATGTGGAGACAAGAAAGAGAAATTTGCGGTTAACTCCTACACAATTTACAAAACAATCGGCATGCCTCTGACCGCATTTTTCTTTGCCAACCGCAGACCCCTGCGACCTTAATGCGACTGAGCTTATTTGGGGCGGCAAACACAACCTTCACCCCCACATCACTTCCTTTCGTTCTTCAGGCCATGCGACTGAAGAACTTCTTATACATACGTGGAATAACTGCAGTATTTCTAGTTTCTTCATTATTTACGGATGAAGAACGTCCGTGTTAATCTTTCTTTGCCATGCGAACAGATTTTCGCGAACCGATACAACGATACGCAGAATATCCCGCCTCTTTGATCACTTTGCAGCTGGAAACTACTGCTCATCTTATGTGCGCAAGTTTTTTTCCAATGCCTTGCGTAATCATGACATCACAATTCCTCGTTTAACAACATTCGAATGCGCCGACGCGAAATTGAACACCGATTTCCTTGAACGCGGCCTATAGTGCCCGCGAACATGCCCTGCAGTGAAACTTAAAAGCATGTATCAAGAAACTGCAAATTATCAGAGCAAGGCATCTCGCAAGTGAATTCTAGTCCAATCCCTTTTTCTTTAAACGCGTTTAGGATGTGCTCACTTCTTTGTACAGCTCATGACTTGTCAATTGAAATAATATAATCATCTGTATACCTGAACACTGTAACATTGTAACACCTCTCACAGTTTGGTTAAACCCTATCACGAGCCACTATGGCATTAAATGCCGTAGTGTCTTGTGAACAAGTAATCATTGAATAAATACGAATTCGGTGTTCCAGCTAACATTGCTCACGATAGCACGTTTTTACTGCATGTATACCGGCACGTGATAACTCGCATGCCGCTTAACTGCTACATCCGGTATACATCCGCTCGGTAATATACCTACACTGACTGCATCATTTCTTTCGCATTTCATGCGTAGAGATACATGCAGGTGCGTTCAGACGTGTAGTATTTAGGATTTAATAATAGTCAACCAGCGGCGACGCGTTTTTTTTTTTTTTTCGTTTGGTGCTCCCACGGCGCCAACGAGCAGCGAACGACGGAACAGCCGGCGGGTTTCGCCGCACACACTTTTCCCATAGTGCTTCGCGCGCCCTCGGGGGGTTCTGGGATTGCTTGAAAAAGGTCTGTTGCGTGCGCCCGCGAAACGCGTCACGGCCGCCATGATTTTCATAGTCATCTAGAATTCATATAGATTAGGCACGCTAACGCAGCCAGCGGGGGACTCGTTGAGGCTTTCTAGCCGCTATCCGCCTCGAGCGCTGCTGCTTTGAGCTGTACAGGTGGCGCCACGTACGGCGGTCGTTGATGAAAAGTGGGTGCGCGCGGCTCATAGAAGCCTTGAGCAAAGCGAACGCCACTTGCGGTTTTTGCATTCATTTTTCATTCTGGTTGATATTTGCGCTGCCGACGCTGCTGCACTAGACAGCCATGATATTTGTTACGTCGATTGTTCTATTTTATTTCTTTGAACATTGCAGACCCTTTTTACTGTGCGCGCGCGCGATGCACTCCACGCGTATCTTACGTGCATGCGTCTAAGCTGTTGTTTGCGTGATCTGTTAACATAGACGAAATAAACGCTTTTGCAACATAAAACAGGCTTCTTGTTTTATTGAACACCCTAAACAGTACAACAATGTACATTATGGTGTATGCCCGCTTAGGAAACACACAAAACACACGTGTTTTTATCTCGCCCAGCACTTAACTATACAGCTAATTGTGCCAAGAAAACCCGCTCGGCGTCTTCGAAGAGCTGCAAAAGCTTTACAAACGCCTTGTGGCAAGGATGCTAAAGCCATCTGTGCTACGACAGCATGATGAAGTAAGCATCTGCGACCTTGATCTAACGAACCTTGAGTCAATCTTACTAGGCTTAGACGACGTGGATTTTGGTGGCAGCTTTACTGACGACGTCAGCAATATACGACTCACAAGTGAAGAGCAACACTCACTCAAACGACGTTGTTTTGCTTTTCTTAAGGCTTGTGCATCTAATTTTCAGAAACGTCTTCTGAATGCTACCTCTTTGGTGCGGAAGCTGAGAGCCATTAGTCAGTCATCGACGGACTAATGGCTCTCAGTTTGGCGAACGCACTCGCCGCCAAGTGCGCTTTGCAGCGAGTGTCACTTAGCGTTCTCGTGTGACAGCGTGTGAATGACACTAGCGGCGAAGTGCACTCGCTCAAAATGACACTAAATTTGCCAGTCTGACCGGGGTATAAAGCAGCAAAGTAAGTATTCAAGCACGTTGTAGGCATGAGATACAGCGTAGTAACCGCGCAAAAGATTATCTATGCAATTATGTTATCGTGTTGAAAATGGCAAGACTGCTGAGTGGGTTATCAGGAACGCCGTAGGGGTGAACTTCGCTTTAATCTTTACGGGGATTTTTAAACTTCAACCGAAAGCACGGCCATTTTTTTCCATCTTTCTTTTTAATTCATCTCCGAAAAGTTTTGCGCCTTTAGCTAGAATCTAATCCGTCACCTCGGGCACAACAGATCAAAACCATGTTACCGCCAAAGGCGTACCTCGTTTTAAAACTGCAGTAAAGATATCGCGACGAAAACCGAGTACGTTCCCGTCCATGCCATGCAAATATTTCTCCAAGTATCGTCAAAATGTAGAACGTTCTCATTCCAAGAGCGCAAGTTTCTTTTCTTTTTTTTATGGCTGTTATCTATGACGAGCAAATCAGCCTACGTTGACACCTAACAGAATCGTGCATTATAGGCAGTGACCTTTTTTTAAAGCCGTTACTTCAGCAAAATACCCCCCATTCGCAAAAATTTCTATCCAAGGAATGCAGACACACGAAACGCTGCTATGCAGAAAGATCCCGCCGGCGGAGCTTTTAGGGGCGAAGCTCCTTAAGGCGGCACCCGTTCGTCCCTCGTAGTCGTAGTAGTCGTAGTGCGTAACCAGTCGTAACGCTAGTACCAGATCTTGACCTCCAAGGTGGTGCCGGTGGGAGATTTTTCCTGTGCGTTGTTGAACAATAAAAAATTAGCAGCGTGCGCGTTAACTAAAAGCCGAATTCTTCTGTCTCTCATTCCCCATTAGCAGCCATTGGCATGTTCCAGTAGGAAACGTTAGTCGAAGTAGAAGTGTAAGTGTTAGCTAAAAGCCGACTTCTTCTGTCTCTCATTCCCATTAGCAGCCATTGTTTACCTCCAAGGTAGTGCCTGGTGAGATTTCTCCTGTGCGTGAATAAACAATAAAAATTTTGTTCAAAACGCCGTTGATTGATGAAATAAACCAACGAAAGACGCCAGATGTTTTCTAAAAGCAAAACGAAAGAACGCCAGATGTTTCTAAAGCAAAACGAAAAGACGCGAGCTGCTTAACGAAAGACGCCAGATGTTTTCTAAAGCAATGGTTTTCTAAACAATGAAAATTCACAGCGTACATGTAAAATTAAAGTGAGCTGCAAGTCGTCATAACTCATCGAACCTTTAGTATAAACGCGCCCGATCTCACGTCGGTGATGATGTACTGGGCAGAATTCACGGAAGATTCACGGTTTACCGATGAACCTCCGCAGCTTCGCCCACTCATCATCATTCACTCCGTGGATATGCTGTGATTTTTTTGCCAACCAACACCTGCTGCGAAGGCGGGACTTGTGGGTTGGGTACTCGCAGTGACGTCACACTGTTTACAAACAGGGAGAAGTATGTTGCTGTGGTGGCGATTATTGCGCAAGAGGGAAGCCGCCTTCACCTAAAGATAGCGGCTGCGCCAGTCATCTTAGTAGAGGTGCGATAAATCATCGGCGTTTGGCGAAGGAAAGCGAGCGTTTTCCTCGCACGCCCGACGAGTTTAATAAGGCAACTTTTGAGGGTCAGATACTGCTCCAAGTGTGTCCTTGAGTTACTAGTTTTCGTTAGTAAGCCTCACTGTCATGGCAAATTTTATTGGAGATCAATCGTCAATACTCCACTCGACGGGTTAACTTTGTCGGCAACAATGATCCCTTATTTTATAATTAACATAGTATTTACACTAACAGATCAAATCCATTTGATCTCTAAGTAGGCACCACCAGAAAAGAGCATGTTTCCGAGCTCTTTGGTGGGCAAAAGTTGGCTTGACTTTTGCTGGCAAGGCGTTGCGAGAGCTTCCACTCCAGAATTTTTGTAATCCTCCTTGAATGGTACAAGTGGTGCTTTAAATCGTTGACGTTTTCTTCTAAACACAGCAATGTATTTTGTAACTTGTTTGGGCCACATCTAGGGTATGTAGAGAGGTCCTGTACGGAAGGTTGACTGCAAAAGACCGCGCTTATTAAGGTGAAGCCCTGTATTGAGTGATCTGTGTAGCTGGTGATGGTGGTGTTCCAAAACAACACTCCTCACCCCCACCTGGCGGGCACCAAAGAAGTAATAAAACAAAAATAAATTACCTAGAGGACGAAGAGGAAGAGGACGTGTCCGTTGCTGCTTTCGCCATCTTTGTTGTCACCCCTACCTCTGTGGTTGTGTAAATACTGTAAATACAGCCTTCTTCTGTCGTCTCCCCGTAACAGTATTTTCTATTAAAGGAACACACCACCTAATACTTACCTAGTGATGTTGCGCCTCAGATATGCGTAATGTTTGCTTTTTGATCAACAATGTACACAAGTATGAACCTAGTCAGAGGTTCAAGCTGGCTGGCCCTTGGGCAAGTGGTTCAACTTTGGCCGGGTGGCTGAATCGAGTGACGTGCCGACAAACAGAAAGACAGACAGAAAGACAGACCAAAATTTCTGCGTTTAAGTTCCCCAAGAAAGACTATCGTCTTTAAAACTGTCAGCGCCGCGGAAAACGCCACAAGCGTCTGAACGCGCTTGCTTGCACGCTGGGCAACCCTAGCTCCCTCTTCTTGCCGCGCTGAAGAGATGGAACTGAGGCTGACAGAGGTTGCCTCCCGCTAAGCCACACTGACATCCCTCGTTGAGATGCAACAGGTTCGCATCAAGGCACAAGACCAACGTACTTCCAACCTCGAGGCAATCACTGCAGCTACCATACAACACCACCATATAAGCGAGATGAAAAAGCCTTCAACAGGGAGTGTCGCTGCAGCCAAGGTTTCGACAAGTGGCCTTGTCTTCTTCAGCGTTTCTGCCTTCAGGAATAAAAGACCACTTGTGGAAACACTGACTCCTGCGAAAACCCCTCTTCAGGGATTTTTCGTGTCGTCAAGCCTATCTTCTCCTGGATTTCTGTATTATTTGAAACAAAGCATTTAACAATTCACACAGTTGCGCAAAGCGCCATATGGACGGTGCAAGACTGGATGTCCCCTCTTGCCCTTTCGCCGTCCAGTTAGCCCATCAGCCAGTCAATTTAAAGATGCCTCAGGCCACATGGAAGACGTAAACCACCCCTTCAATCCAAACCATGCTTACTAAGTAAGACTGGCGCCAGGACTACATGCGCAGTAGGTCTGGCGCTTGTTTTCTACTGTGACGTACTGAATAAAATAAAGGAAAATAAATTTGCCCCTTTGAAACGTTTCGTACGCGTATTTAGACACGAATTACGTTTGACAAACCATGATCATCTTAGCCAAGCAGTAGGTCACGTCATAGGTTCGCCCACATAATGGACATTGCTCCTTTTTTGCCTGCGGCGAAAGTGCTATGGGTCACCACGAAAACGACCACCCCATCTGAAGAAAGCTTTTCGGACTCAAGATCCTTCGGCTGACCCTCTCGACAGTGACTTCACCGGCTTTCACGACACGGTCTGCGTCGGTCGTCTTATTCTCGAAGCCACACGAGGCCTCAACCCGGTCGCGCATAACAGCTTTCAACGCGACACAACGACCAACTGACGGCGCGGAGAAGTCGTGACTTTTGTTGACGGAGGAAGCGCACAGCGATCAAGATGAAGATGCGCTATGGCGTCGCTATGTTATAGCAGTGAGCGCATAAAGTGCTCACCCGAAGCTCACGCTGTTTCGTGATTGCGTACTCTGAGACTTCGTGCCTAACGCTTGCGACCGACGTGCCCGCTGCCGTACAGGAACGCTGCTTGATCTATTTTTAAGCCTCCGTTTCGGCGACCTGTCTTCGCACACGTTTGGGATGACTGAACCACTCGTAGCGTTTAGTGCACTGTTTGAGCCGCGGGATATATGCGTGGCAAATTGCCGCCACGTCCGTGTTCGGTAAGTCACGGTGGAGTTCAGCTGTATATATATATATATATATATATATATATATATATATATGCACACAAAAAAAACATTTTGTTCGTGAGTGCTGAGTGCTCCAACTAACTCCAACCGACTCGTACAATACAATGGTTGCCGACGAGTTTTACAAAGCTCATCACTGCTGTACATAAACCTTACACAAATTACGATAAATTCTAGGTTCAACAGCGCATGCTTGGCAGCACATATAGTCAAGCAGAGAATGCTCAGCGAACGCTATTTCTTTACGTACGTAAATGGTAACTTCTATAGATTTGCTTGGACACACCCTATTATGTAAGGCTTACACAAACAGCCGCGTCCAATAAACCTCGGAACTGGATATGAGCGAGGAATGAAAGAAAGAGCCGCCATAGAAACCCCCAGCCAAATTTTCAGCACAAAAGGGATCACGCGCTATCACTGGCCCGGCGACTGCTGTTTCCTGGTGGACCCGTACACAACCTATTCATTCTGAAGCGTACAAACGCGCACGCCACCATGCGATTCAGAAACTCCTCTTCAAACTGTATACTCTACGCTTCAATAGATTGACGAGCGGGCCTCGCTTGCGTCGTCCGCGGATAGGATTGCAAACATGGCGCGGAAATTCGGGCACCGTTTTCCGGTGGGCGTACACAATATCGCCAATGGCGCATCCACAAAGTTCGCAAAAAGAAAGCCAATGGTGGGGAGGTCTTCCGTTCACGCACCGTTGGGCTTAGAGAGGGTGCCGAGCGTATCCCCACCGCTTGTTTGGAAAGCGCTTTAAGAGGAAAAGAGTCAACCTGTCACGCATAGCCTTGGCCCTGAAAAGAACGGGTAAATGTTTGGGCCGCACGCGATTGAGGTGACGTAAACTGTGCCACCTTGCGTACATATATAGACAGTATCCTGTAGAAGTGGAGCAAAATCAAATAAGCGGTGTGCGAGTGTGGAGGCAACGAAGAACAAAAGTTGGAGGAAAAAAATGGCGACGAGGGTTAGCGGTGTAGCAGACGACGTATAAAACGAGAGGGTGGGGGACAGACGACCTGAAAGAAGAAAGCAAACGTACAACGAATGACGTGCCGGCGAAGGTTACCATTTGAGCAGACGACGTAATAGAGCAAAAAAGACAGAAGAGCAAACGAAACTTCAGCAAGAGCTTTTGCCGGCGAGGCTTAACGTGGAAGGCACGGACAATAGAAAAAGGGGCGAAGCATGGCGAAAGAAAGAAACGAAAGATGACGGTAAAGGTACACGTTCTGGAATAAATAGCTCAGAATAAAATACGGGGAAAGAATCGTTAGGAAGAAAGGGTTAATGGAGCGAGAACAACCGTATCAAGAAAGAACGCGGCAGAAGGGTTTCAGCTGAAAGTACATCGGCGAATAACGATAAAAAAAAAGGGGGGGCTATGGAAGTGCGCACATGCGGGCAACGCCGAGTGGGTGACGGGGAAAGAAGGCCTAGGAACAGAAAAAAGGAAAAAGTTACGAAATAACGAGCTAGATAAAAGGTCTGCCGCGGCCTTCCAAACGAAGCGGGCTGACTACCGTGTTGACACAGTGACCTACGTTCTGCGGGCTCGCGTGCCAAACGAACGCGACGAAGAGATGACATCACTGTTTGTCTCAGAAAGCGTGCAGTCCGCGAAAGAGAAAAGAAGGCCTGCAGAAAGGCGAGGTGTAGTCAACGGGAAAGGGAATGCGGAGAGCGGTGAGGATAACGTGAGGAGGAAGGGTCGAAGTAGACGTAAAGGAAAGAATAAGACGCCGGAAGCGTCACCTAGCAGGTGTTTACCAACGTAGCGAGAAAACATAAGGTCCCGTAAACACGCCCAGACACAGACCCTCTGGCAATGGAGGCGGTGTATAATTTCCGGGATCAAAGAAACGACTCTTCGATGTTTTACGACCTGCAACGAACGATTCCTCAATACGCGCACTCGGTCCGATGATGAAACGCTCGCGGATGGCTCGAAGTGTGTTTTGTCCGAAGGTCGCGGAGACGCAGCCTGTTGCCAGGTTGTGACGCCACCGCCAATTTCTCGGCTGCACAAACGCGCCGGTACAAATGTTTTTGACCAAACGGTGGAAGATTCGTGCGCCGAATGTCCGTAAAGGTGTCTACAAAAAACTCCGCGGTACAATGTTTGCCATCGTTTATGCTGACCACACGCCGCTGTTTGACGTGTATTGCACGCGCGAGCGCGTTTTCCCTTCTGCCGCTAGCGACGCGGGTATCGAGCCCGTGGACTTTTATAAGTATCACATTTTAAAAATATGGGTTTTAACAAAGGACTTAATGATTATCCTTGATCAATCTAGGCATGTTTATCTCCTTGAGTTGGAAAGGCAGAGAGAAAGAAAACAAGAGGCGAGAGATACAAATATTAACGCGCGTACTTGGCTTATTTTCATCGTATTGGGACAGGGTTTCGTCGGTCAAAACTTGTTACACCCGTTATAGCTCGGTGCAAATCGCACCTGAATACGTACGAACCTCCTGCAGTATTTTCGAATGTTCTAATCAGATCGTATTCAAAACGCGAATATTGAGTGCGTACCAGAAATTGCGCCAGCACCAGCGATAACGCTGATGGCGCACGCTTGAAAGCCGACGTATTTCTCCCGCCAGGGGCGTAGCCAAGGGGGGGGTTGGGGGTTCGAGCCGCCCACCTCCGGAAATTTATCAATTTCGCTTGCGTATATATACACGCACACATACGAACGCACGCACGAACATAGAGAAAAAAATTTCTGGCTACGCCCCTGTCTCCCGCAGCAGATTTTCTACGACCTACGAGATCTGCTCGCCACTGTTGTAACGGGAGCGCTTTGAGTTGGCGGGCACAACTTCGCCCAGCAAAGTGTTCAATCTTTACCGGTTTGGCTGCTGCATTCCTCCACGTAGTAACTATACGTGACCATGTCATCTAGGTTAACAATGATCTCGGATGTACTCAGGGTGGTCGGTTTACGGGGTATGACGTCACGAACGCGACTCAGGTGCGAGAGGCGCCGCACCGGACGGCTCCACATAATTTCGACCACCTGGGGTTCTTTAACTTTCGCTGAAATTGCACGGTACACGGGCCCCTGACATTCTGCCTCCACTGCGCAAATGCAACCGCCGTGGTCGGGATCGAACCCACGTCTTTCGGGTCAGCAGCCGAGCACTGTAACTGTTCGACCATCGTGGCTGTTCTACTGAGAATGGGCAAGGACGGCACGAGTGAAGAGAAAATAAGACAGAAAACCTCTGTGTGGACTATGGTTTCTCAATAAGTCCCGAACTTTCATTAAAAAAAAAACGCATGCTGCCGAATTCAGACCAGTAACCATCGGCTCACAAAAGCCGCGCTCTTATGATTAAACCCTCAATATGTTCAGAAGAATCAAGGTATTGCAAAAAATAACCGAAAAATCGGCGTTTAAATAGGCAATCTGAGATTTCTTCTGCTGGGCAAGAAATTTTATTTCAAGTCCTTCTCTCGCGTCCTCTTTCCGTTAGAGCAGCCAGCGGAGCAGGACGTCAGCATATCGTACTCTGGGGGTTGATTCGCACGCGTTTCGCGTTAATTTTACAGTCCTTAACGCCGTTAAATTCTGTGACCATACAGCGCCCGAATCCAGCTGCAAAGTGACTCCTTCGGAAGCCCGTTTGCGCTATCTGCAGCTAGGTTCGCACAGCACTATCTCAGTAATAAAGGTTATTATGTCCGCGCTTGGAATCGGGCCAGGTGGTGTACTTTAAGGTATTCGCTAAGACCTAAGAATAGGCGAGCAGTGTAGCGCCCTTGAGACGCTTTCTCGTTAATGCGGCCGAAATGCCTGACTGAGCCCTAGTGCTAAAGGTAGGTGCGCACCGCTGCACGTGCAACGGCGCCAATGCGAGGGAATGAGCCAGAATCGATGGCGGTAAGAAGTCCGAGAAGATTTACGCTGCTGGCGCAAACATTTCGACAAGAGTCAGTGACGTGCCAACCGAATTCGGACACCTCGTCGACACGTTGGCTCCGCCTGGGACACATTTACAACAGGAAGCTACATTGAGGAATTAGACGCAACAAACCGAATTGAACAGACAGTTAGGCCAGAGAGAACATACAGCACGTTCACTGTTGTTTTCAACTCCGGTGTACTAATCGTGAGGTAAATTGAAATAAATTGAAGTTTACGAAAAGGAATCCTCTCCGTCGGTGAAAGGTGATTTTCGTCCACTTCAATTCATTTCAATTTAAGTCATAATTAGTACACTTGAGTTAAAGACAACAGTGAACGTCCTCTGTGTTTTCTGTGGTCTAATTGTCTGTTCGGTTCGTTTGGTTTGTCTAACATATGATCAAGCCCCACGGAAAACATTTTCTTCTTTCGTTCATTAAGGAATTAGCTCATATATCGATGTATCTTAAGCTACAAATGACAATATCGTTCGTGTGAACCTCTATTCCCCCCTAGTGTCTTAATAGTATCTCGATAGTTGTCGTCTTAGTATGTTTAGTCTGTGTTACGATGCATTTGAAAGTACCTCTGTCCAGCGTATAGTGCCAATGTAATTACGCTGCTTACACAAACGAACCTTCTCACAGCTTCAAAGCTGACCACCGACATGACTTTTGTTGCGTTGCGGTGTTATTCAACGCCACCATTATTTCATAGCTCGAAGTTCTACCCTAAAACATATTGCCTGTTAGTTTAATGTCAACAATTTGTCGTAAGTCTTCGTCGTCACTGCTGAACAGCTTAGTTGTGTCATTCAAATAAGGCCGTTCATTTCTTTTCAAATCATCATCTCGAACAGTTTGTCCAAGCATGCAATGCTAATAATTTAAATACCATTTCTATCAGTTTTATTCAGCCTTCGTCTTCTCAACAGAGGAATTACGGTATATATGGGATCTCACAAGTATGTATGTATGTATGTAAGTATGTATGTATGTATGTATGTATGTATGTATGTATGTATGTATGTATGTAAGTACGTACGTACGTATGTATGTATGTTGTATGTATGTATGTATGTATGTAGTTGTATGTATGTATGATGTATGTATGTAGTATGTATGTATGTATGTATGTATGTAAGTACGTACGTACGTACGTAGTATGTATGTATGTATGTATGTATGTATGTATGTATGTATGTATGTATGTATTACGTGTATGTACGTACGTATGTATGTATGTATGTATGTACGTACGTACCTACGTGTGTATGTATGTATGTATGTATGTATGTATGTATGTATGTATGTATGTATGTATGTATGTGTATGTATGTATGTATGTATGTATGTATGTATGAACGTATTTAACAGCTGCACTTCAATTGTTGGTTTCTTGGAAGGCTCTGTCGTCGGCTGTCTTTTGAATAAAGCTTACTCGTACTCCTCCTGCCTCTCTAGACCAGGGTTCTCAAACACGCGGCCCGCGGACCTTTCCAAAGCGCCCGAGTCTTCAAGCATAATAAAGTTTTCTGACTTTGCTAAATAGTACTCGCATTATTTTCCCGCCTATTGCAATTAATAGCGCTTGTGCGGGTAAGCTACAAACAAGGGACTGGTCTGAAGCAGTATTTTTCGTGAGGGTCTCATGCGGTCAGAATGATTGGAAACACCACCGGGGACGAAAACTGTATATTCAGAATCGGCGTCCAGATTGAAGTCATTGTGGAATCAGTATCGCTATGGTTTTCGAACCTGACGTCAAATCTCCATCAGAAATGACCCAAATATGGGATATGGGAAAGGCGTTCTTTCAAATAGCAACGTTAGGGACATTTTGTTCAATATGTGTCTTGCCCCCCGCCCCCTTGCTCCTATCACCTTAACTGTCTCGGTCCTTGTGGGACTACATTTACTCGAATCTAGGCGGCCCCGATTCTAAGCTGACCCCCGAAATTCGCAAGGCCAGAAAACAAAAAAAAAAACTTAATAATTGCACTCGAATCTAAGCCGACCCCACCCCCCCCCACTTTCGCACAAGTTTTTTTCGAATAAAAAAAACATCGGCTTAAACTCTAATAAATACGGTTAAAAACCTCCTTTTTCATTATCCTGTGCTGCCCTCTGCCGTTTTGGTAGGAGTTTGGTAGGGCCGGGACAAGCGGTATTGCCAGAAGCAAAGCCTCCGAGATGGGGGCAACGTTACGCGACTTTTCCGCTTTCCGTGACTGCGGCCCGCTAGCTCAGCTAAGCTTGAGACCCCTTGCTCTAGACAGAGAGGGGCAGCGGGTGCAAAGTTACTGCCTCAAAGAGCGTCGCACTAGGAGTTTGACAATGCCACTAAAACATTCAGGAGGAATCGTTATCTCAAGCTTACGACATGTACTTCGCAACACTCGAGTCGAGGTAATAAAGATAACGTGACCGACAAGAGGTGCGCCTAAACAAGTGCATGGTGTGTTTCAGATAAGGACAGACCAAGGGGGTCCCGACTATTTTTTGTTTTGCACGAAATTTTTATATGAGCTGGGCAAATGTCTCTATAGAAAGGAATGAACCTTCGTTTTGCGGAAATTATCACGGATTACTAGGAAAAATTCCCGTTTCACAAGGTGGAAAAAGGCAATTCTGCAACTTTCAGATTTCACAACTTTGGAGGCCTATCACTAAAAACTTAACGCATTGTGGACATCAGTGTTAATTTTTTGTAAATCTTCAGCAATAGTACTATCGGCCTACGGAATTTAAATTTGTGTGACTGACAGTACATTTTTGAAAAATTTCCAAACTTTGATTTTTGAGCGGCTGCCTCTGGCTGACCCCAAATTCAAGGGTCTTTTTTTTCGCAGTTTTCGCTAAAGCGCTGAAGCTGAAAATATCTCTCGCAAGTCTACGAAGGTTTTTCGCTAATTAAGCAAAACGTTATGCGACTACACTGCATATTTATTTCGTTATAAAATCCCAAAAATGCCATAATTCCAAACTAGCGAAAATTGCAACATTTTAGGGTCGTTTTAAAAAAAATAATCATCACCGATTTTTATGAAAATGATGGACTATACCCGGCCATGACTGCTAAATATTGTGCTGCAAAAATATGTTGCATTATTTTGTTTGAAGTGAGAAATTGAGCTTATTTTAATACCCATGTATAGTCTTAACATCAATGTGCGGCGTTCTAATGATAAAAAATTTAATAGACATATTTAGTTCGTAGCTCGCTTTTTTGGTTTTAATAATGACGATGGACCCAGCTTGTGTCTTTTTGACTGTTTTTTGAGACACAGAAAAGCTGAGCTTGAATTTTTCAGAGCTCCTCTGTCTGTATCCATACTACGGCACATTGAGGCAGCAGGCACGCGAGAGCGCGTACAGCAAGACCAGAGCGTAATTGAATGCCACCCGCAAGAGAGGAAACAAAAGTACGTATAACAGCCAAGCACTCCGAGAACCTGTGACGGAGAACACATGACCGTCGTGAAATGCGAGACGCACCGCGGTGCGCCTGCAACGGTCGGACCCAGACAGGAGAGAGCGTTCCCCTCACACCTGAAAAGCAGTTTTTTGGGTGTAGACCATATGTCAGTCTGGATAGTGAACTCTAACAAAGAAGTCGTGTTGTTTTCTACGTGTGTCAATGATACAGTTTTTTCATCACATTGTATTACTCTCGTGTCGTCCTCTATTATTAATAATAAGTTATTTCGTAAGCAGATCAGATAGAGATTGCGGAGTAAGTAAGAAGCCCACTGCAAGCAGCTCTCTTCACGTAAACCCTGGTGTCAAGACATCAGCTGCGATCCGGCTACTGAACTTTCGTTATTGCACTAAGAACTTCCTTGGACGCTACCTTCACCCAAAGTGATTGTACCTTATACTCACTGTAACCTACTGTGTCACCGAGAGACCTCACTGTGGCACAGTTCTGATGGCGAAGTTTCCTGAACGAAATTGCTGCGCCGACTACTTAAAGGAACACAAGCGGAAGATCAGGTTTCAAAGGAATTTCCGCAGTGTCAAAGACTTGGGAATTGACAATCTAAAGAAAGTGTTGGAAGCTGACACAGCGCTCAGAGTGCATGAATCGCACTTTGTGTGCCAGAATTGCTTTAGGAACTTTAAGGAAGACATTGAGCATATGGAAGAGGAATCAGTCAGTCCAATGAGGGTTTCCAGACTACAGAGGAAGTTATGGAAAGCATTAAGGCAGTCGTTGGTGCCCCATCAGCAGTGTCGCCACTAAAGCCTCCTCGGAGTGTAAAGAAAGGGAAGAGACTCTCGTACGCAAAGCGCAAGGCAAATGAATTACTAGAGCTGCTGTAAGAAACATCGATGCGGAATTCGCACAGCATACGGTATTAAAGACATTCCATCACAATTCAGTTGCTGCGCCTGTGCCAGCTGGAAGAAAAACCTACACACAGCGTACATCAAGTGCACATCTTTTCGAGAGCGCTGCCGTCTGCTATCCTTGATACATCTGAGCCTAACAATAAAAGAGGTGCAACGCTTCATTCCAGAGGCAACGAAGCACGCGATTCTAAAGGCCAGGAAGATAGCTGCAGAACAAGGTGTGTGGAGCCTTTGGAGCCGTACTGCAAAGAAAAATTGAGTGAAACAGACACCAACAAAATCCTTGAATACTACACAAAAGATGAGCTGGACTGTTCAAGACAGAGTCCAAACAAGAAAGATGTGGTGCGCGTGCGCATCGATGGAAAAGCCGAATTCATTTCGAAGCGTTCATGACGCGGTCGCTACGAGAGACATACTCAGTCTACAAACTTGCTAATCCGCTGTCAGCGGTTGGTCTGACAAAATTCATATCTTTGCGCCCAGAATGGGTCAAATGCTCACCGCATCGGGAGGGGTGTGTATGGAATATTGTGCAAATTTCGAACTATGCCTTATTGGGATCAAAAATGCGTCGGGGTCTTTGATGTCGACTGATGATGTGCAGGCGCTCTGTGTGTGCACGCAGCCTAGCACCAAATGCTTCTTAGGCGAGTGCGAACAATGTCCTGTGAAGAATGGTCTCAGCCTGGGAACTCTTGGCATAGCACCGGACGAAGAAATTGTATTTGCTACTTAATTGGGAATCAGGTGAACTAATAAAGAAGACCATGATGCCTCCAGCATTCCTAAAGGAATTTCAAAATGTGACCATAAAATGGATCCCTCATAACTACCTCACGCGCACGCAAGCAAATACCATACACGAGGAAAAACAGTGTTGTGAAAAGGGTTCCATTGTTTTCCACTTTGATTTTGCCGAAAATTGGTCCATCGTACTCCCAGATGAAGTACAACCTTACCATTGGCAAAGTACGCAAGTTAGCATCTTTACTTGCGTTGTATCGACAAGAAAGTCGACATGGAACTACGCAATAATTAGCGATGTCGTTTGCCACGACTCTGCACATGCTTGCTAGGCCCTGAGAAAAATCAAGGATCACATTGAAGATTATGCTCCAATTTACACGAAACTAACACTTGTGAGTGATGGAGCAGCTGCCCATTTTAAGAACCGCTTCCAACTGCACGAATTGCAATGCAGTCAGCTTCAGACAACCAAGTGGCTTTTTTTCGGCAACGGGGCACGGCAAAAATGCCTGCGACGGCGTCGGTGGCCTTGTGAAACAACAAGCCACACTACATAACCTGCGTTCACCCGCCACCGAGGTCATTCAGTGCGCAAGTGATTTTGTTACTATTGTAGCCAGTAAACTTAAAAGTTTTCTTACTGCATATGGAGAAGAGTGAAGTGGAAGCCTTCAGAGAACTGAAGAAGGAGGAATGGAAACTTGCCAGACGGGTTCAAGGTATTCAGGCAACCCACATGTGCAAACACATGAAATCGGACAAGGGAATTTCCTGTACGTAGCGCGGTGCGCAGACACAGAGTGGAAGGAGTTGTGAATCTGCAGTGTGCAAAATTTGATTGCCCGAATGGATATACTCATTCTAGGTGACGTGAATAAAACTTAATGCGCAACATGAACGTGCTTCTTGTAGATTCATAACTCCCTCATTCCCACCATCTCAACCCGTTTCTGCGAATGATAAATTCGTCGAAATATTAAGACCGCAACGGTCTTATATTCCCATACAATGGTAATGCTCGAGCCACCTGTTTATTGTAACCAACTCTAGTCCATAAATTTCGTTGCTTGATGGAAGAAAATCAGGGTAAGTACGCAGTTGAAGATGGTAACACGAAGGCTTTTATTATTAATAAAGTATAGGAAGATATTTTGCAGGATTTTCATCGAAATATGGCCCTCAAGTAGTCTTAGGGCAAGTTATAATCATTTTCCTTAAAGAAACAAACGCGAACCTCACATTTCGGGCCCCCTTTCTCTACCACCCAGCAGCGAGCAATTGGGTCTAGGCACACTAACGCAACAATAACATTTTCCCGTACTGTTAGGAAATACTAGTTAAATCTCTTTTGCGTTAGACAGGTGTTGATATGTGAACTAAAATGGTTGACGTGCAGAAAAATTTGCACTCTACACCACGAGCTCTCATTTGTACGCGCTCTCGGGCGCCGGCTGCCTCAATGTACTGGTAGGGCCACAGACAGAGGAGCTCTGAAATTCAAGCTCAGCTTTTCTGTGACTCAAAGCGGTCAAAAAGACACAAGCTGGGTCAATCGTCATTATTAAAACCAGAAAAGCGCTACGAACTAAATATGTCTATTAAATTTATTTTATTATAAGACGCCACACATTGATGTTAAGACCATACATGGGTATTAAAATAAGCTCAATTTTCTCACTTCAAACAAAATAATGCAACATATTTTTGCAGCACAATATTTAGCAGTCATGGCCGGGTATAGTCCATCATTTTCATAAAAATCGGTGATGATTATTTTTTTTTAAAACGACCCTAAAATGTTGCAATTTTCGCTAGTTTGGGATTATGGCATTTTTGGGATTTTATAACGAAATAAATATGCAGTGTAGTCGCATAACGTTTTGCTTAATTAGCGAAAAACCTTTCGTAGACTTGCGAGAAATATTTTCAGCTTCAGCGCTTTAGCGAAAACTGCGAAAAAAGACCCTTGAATTTGGGGTCAGCCAGAGGCAGCCGCTCAAAAATCAAAGTTTGGCAATTTTTCAAAAATGTACTGTCAGTCACACAAATTTAAATTTCCGTAGGCCGATCGTACTATTGCTGAAGATTTACGAAAAATTACACTGATGTCCACAATGCGTTAAGTTTTTAGTGATAGGCCTCCAAAGTTGTGAAATCTGAAAGTTGCAGAATTGCCTTTTTCCACCTTTGTGAAACGCGAATTTTTCCTAGAAATCCGTGACAATTTCCGCAAACGAAGGTTCATTCCTTTCTATAGACATTTGCCCAGCTCATATAAAATTTCGTGCAAAGAAAAAAATAGTCGGGACCCCC
>NC_051185.1:78628608-78668823 GCF_013339695.2 Rhipicephalus sanguineus
GCCCGTATCGAAGTGCCGTGGCCGGTAACGGATCCCGCACCCTCGAGCTGAACAGCGGGACACCTTACTAGCTACCTCAGTAGGTCATTTCAATACAGGTTAAATGCAAATATGGGCGTTTACCTAGATCGGGGTGCATGTTAAAGAGCCCCAGGAGGTAAAAATTTATCCGCAGTCCACTTAACAAGGCACGCAACATACATATACGGTGGGCCTCGCACGTGAAATCTCGGGGCTTAATTAAAATTAAAATGTAAGATACAACGAAAGAACAACAAAATGAATCGGGAGACAGTCACTGTGAACACACTCGCAGAGTTGTCAAACGTAACTGTGCGAATGTGTTCATTTGAAAACGACGTTCTACGTACCCCTCAGAAAACTCCCAAAAGGGTTTCTGCGTGTTTGTTTGTCTTTTTTTGTTAGGCTGCCTTTATTAACGCATTTTCAAACAACGGCTAGGATGCGGCACCAGTATTATGAAAAACCAACCAAGACTAAGGTATGCACTATAGCGCAGTCACGCAGTCATAGTGGAGGTTGAGGGGGTTAAATCACCCCCCCCCCCACTTTGAAGCTTTTGCAGTTGGTATGCATACAAATACGTGCTGCATAAATATGCGGACGCATAAGGGGGGGCAAAAGTGGGGGGAAGGGGGGGGGGTAATGACATATTCCGAAATAATAAAATCCTGGCTATGCTCTCAGCATACGCAACTAGCGACCAGGGTATATTTAGCTACTATCGAAGCACGATACTAAATCGGCATTTGTTTCCCATCTCGTTGCAAATGTGTCATTGCCAAATCGGAGGAGCGGATTCCGTTCGCAGCATTAAAGCACGACTATGCATATAGGTTCGCGGAGCCGCGCCATCGCTCCCTGCTCTGGTCTATTGTGATGCTATACAGGCAGCTTTCTGTTTCTCCAGTGTCAGAAATAAAAAAAAAAATGACGCTAATGCGTGAAGATCGTTCAAGCACTCTTCGAATGTGCGAGATTCTGATAGGCGAGAAAAACTCCGTCTCTCATGAGTAAATGTTGAGTTTGCGCTCGTCAACACAGCCAAGTGCAACGCTCGGTCATCGAGATGTGCACACAGTGCCATCGCTCACGCACGTGCGCCGCGTAAAGCAGCAAAAAGAAAAAAAAAACGGGAAAAAAAGGCAAGAGATAGAGCGTCCACTTTGCGGTAAATCTGTGCGAAAGTGCGCATTACGTCGGGTATGAGGCACCGACGTGAACGGAAACTGCATTTTTATTATTTATACATACAGCCAATCTCTATTGGGTATATGACGAGAGGGCGAATAGTTGAATACCAATTAGGACTCTTTAAACCACCTATTACTGTGTGAGTGCGTATGTAAGAAAAAAAAGGGCTATTAATTAGTACAAGTACTTTTGCAATACTTTCGCTACGCCTGCAAGACGTCAAAGGGGCATATAAGGCACATAAACAAGCTTCAAAAGAATGTAGTCCGTTCCTGGTTAGTGGCTCTCTTCAGATCCCAAACCCAGCGACGTCCCGACTTCCAGTTTTGATCTACCTACTGTCTCTTAAGTGTCCTGAAGATCCTACGCCGATTTATTCCTTATAGAATATCAGGCGCCATCTGTGACTTTCGTTATCCTCTATGAATTTTATTTCGAATACTAAACAATAGTATTAAACTAAATCCTGAAGTAAACGGTAATTTACGTTTACGGGATCAAGGCTAGATGTGCAGAAAATTTTTACCGGCCCGCCTTTCTGCTCTTTCTTTCTCTCTCTCTCTCTCTTTAGGTATACGATAGCGCTTCTACGTTACTCTGATTACAATGTGGCTGCTATGGCGGGGAATCGTACCCGCGACCTTGTGCGCAGGAGCCTAATGCCACCGGGAGCCCCTGAACCACTGCGCACAGTGGGTCATATAAGTAAACATCTCCAAACGATGCGCAAGGTATCGTAAGACTGTGATTATCAGTGGAGCGGCGAATGAAGCATCCAGCCACAGTTCTTTATGCGGTCGGGTAAGCAACGGAGTCTTCTCCACTTGATGCGTAGAACACACAACGGTTTAAACGGAGCGCATTCAAGCGTGCGCTTTCCGCGTAATAAGAAGTAAGCCACGTCCGATCACCGCGCTTTTGTAAAGAACGCAACTGAGAGAGGGGGTAGGCGTGCTCGCCAGTGAATGCCTCCCCATCCGCAAGCCGGCACTATTTCAATCTTCCCAGCGACCGACCGCCGTGGCAGGCGAGGCGTAAAACATCCGTTCCCAGGGCATCTTCTTGCGCGCACTGTACGAGATACGGAAGGCCGCGGAGAATCTAGGTCGTGTTGGTTGAACCGGTTAGCAGTGCCACGGAGAACGACACTCACTCACTCTTTCACTCTCTCCACCACCCTCCGTGGGTCGACCTCGGCGCTGTTTGTTGTCGGGGCAACTGGACGGAGCTTGCGTCAGCGTGGATGCGTTCCGCATAAAAACGTTTCTCGGCCGTCGCAGGACAGATGACAGAGGAGGCGCGCTTTCGCGTAACGGTCCGCCGTGCGCGTCCACCCCCACTTTTCGGGTGTCTCCGTGTTGCCCGTTCTTTCCGGTGTACTACCACTGCTGGTGCTTCGCAAACAATAGCTGTTGGCAAACATGTTATACCGTGCGGAATACCGTATTACCGGAAAGATGTGTACGGTAGATCATTCTAATGAGCGTCCTAGCAAGGTGGGCCGAAGGGATGGGGAATGGAGGGGGGGGGGGGTCAACTCCTTTCGCGAAGTTGTTTGAATGCATATATACACGCACAGATACAAACCAAACACAAAGCCATACATACACATAGGCGTGCGCAGGGTTCCCCTTCAGGGGGCGCGAAAGTTCATCGCAGCGCCCCCCCCCCCTTCTAATGAGTCAAAGTATGGGGGACTGCCTTTCCGCTCTTCGTTGACTAGAGGGGACGCTCCCCCCCCCCTGCCCCGCATCCCCACCCCCGTGGTCACGCCTATGTACGTACATATAAAGTGTCAGACATATAGGGTGTTTCATCTAACTTGCGCCATGTATTAAAAAAAAAACATGTGCTACGGGTGTCGAATTGGCACAGTATTGTTGTGAGTCTTATGCATCACATCATATCTCTCCGAGTCCACCAAGAAGAGTGATTAACAAAGATTGCTTAATTAACTTTTGATTAGTAACTTCAGCAAAAGATATTCAATACAAGAGTTGTAGCACTTGTTCAGAAACTTCGGAATATTTTATGTATGCTAGACATCTGCCAATCCGCCAAGCTGGGTAATCAACAAAGTTTGCTTAATTAGCCTTTGAAATAGTAACTCTACCAAAAAATCTTCAATAGAAAGTTGTAACGCTCGTTCAGCAAAGTCGGATTATTCTATCTATGCTAAAATTGCTGCCATGTTTAACTTTTTTCAAGCTTTTTTTTAGAGTTTGCGAAATCAAAAAATATACTTGCACGTTAGCTGAAACACCCTGTATATACAGGTTCATAGTACAGGAGAGAAGGGAAACAGACGTGTAGAAAAGCGAGACACAACAAGACTTTGTTGTGCCTCATATTTCAGTCTCTTCGAATGGCATCAGGTGCCATCATCTCCGGCAGCCTGGCTACGCCCACTGCAACGCAAACGTTTCTCCCATATTTCTTCAATTAAACCAGTCTTGTGCTAGCTGCAACCGCGTTATCGGCGCGAACTTCTTATTGTCATCTTACCTAGTTTTCTGCCGCCGCATACCACGCCTTGATTTCCCTTGGTGACATAACACCTCCAAAGATGTGATGGCCGAAGAAATCCAAAACACGGCGTCGTAGTAACCGCGTTACGCTACTGAGTCCGACTCGTGGGTTCCGATTCCAGCCTTGGCAACCGCTTTTTCTAGGGGGCTCAATGTAGACACGTGCGTGTGCGTTGGTAATAAGTACTTGTTAAGAACTCCAGGGGATCGAAATTACGCCTTACACACCCACTACAAAGTACCTCATAATCAGATCCTAGGTTTGGCACAAGGAACCGCGAAATGTAACTGAAATTCGCAAATATAAAACAGGCATTGAAACTGCACATGCGGATTCCGCATTTTCAACTATAATCTATCAATTATACGGAAATGGCGCCCTTTGGTGAATTAACAAATTGTGGCCACTATCGATAATTTTCTGTCTATCCAGTACTGTTGCCTTGGACATTTGTTCCCTTTTGATTACATCTCCGTGCTCTTGCACCGACATATTTCTTATAAGCCGATTAGAACTTAGGCGCTCCAAAAGGGCGACTAGGCATGTCCACCTTTCTGAGTGCTGGTGACCGTTTGGCAGCTGGGAGGCAATTCGGCTTTTGAAAAGATCGCGCAGTGTTTGCTTAAGCAGCCCGTAATGTACAGGCAGCGCGAGAATGCTATTAGTAGCATCGAACATTTAGGGCGCTTTTAAAAGCCGCAATGCCACAAGCAGCTTTTACACATTATGTGTTTTGTCTGCCACCAGTGGATCTTTCTTTAAGCGCATGCTATGGACTTGACATCGTCTCTTCCACACATCTCACCAAGTAAGCTATCTAATTTTTTTTTTCAGGAAAGCAGGCAAAGACAACTCAGGAGAAAGAACTCAACGAGCGTGTGTTGGGAGGACTAGTTGGAAAGACATTATTATGTGATCTTAAGTGGCGCTTGCGACGAGACACCAGAGTTGAAGTAGGCAGGACCTGAGTAGGAGACACCAGAGTATAAGTTTTTGTGGTTTCAATAAATCAGTTGTTAGTCTGTGTTCTTCCTGTCTACTTCTACTCTGGTGTTTCGTCCCAAGTGCAGTTTAAGTTCACATAATGATGTCAGGAGGAAGAATCTCATCGGACTTTTAACGCTCCCTACTTGTCCAGAAACCATATCGCCAATAAAGATTTTGCTTTTCTGTTTTTGTTTTGTTTACTACTCCTTAACTTCCGAACAGCAGTACAGCTTTTGTATGTGGGGTAAGCACACAATAGGTGCTCCTATCCTTGCCTTACCGCATCGAATGGGAAAACGAGTCATTCCGAGAAAGACTCCGCTGTGATTATTAACGTCTCCTTCCTAAAACACTTAAACACGGCACCGCTTCAGTGTGTCGCGAAAAGCACACGGTAGCACCGCATTTTCTGCTTCTCCGTACCGAATTCAAAGACAAGTAGTCTTCCCCACCATCCTTTCGCTCGTCGTTGTTCACCTGTTCTATTTTCTCGCGAATTTTCCAACGATAATGGCTCCATTTGTGGCGGCCACGCCGCAGTTGCCGCGGCCACCGCAACTATCCGCCCACATTGTCTGGGACTCCCAGACGCACGCGGAAACGTGTATGGACAAGGAAGCTTCACGACTTGACTAGATTGTCCGCGCTGCCGTTAGGAGGAATCGGGGCTTTTCCCGAGGTAGTAGAAGACATCTAGTTGGCTGCCTTTATTGTTTCGTGAACAAGCCCACCGACTTCATGCGGGCAAATCCGTGCTCGATTATTTAAAGCACTGCCAAATGTGAAAGTACCCGAGCTGTCGTATTTCCCCAATCCGCAAGGAAAATGCTGACGCCAGAACTGCTCGGAAAAAGACGGCATGGTTCAGTCATCATATCACGTATATTGAATGAAAATAATGTCAGCTTGCTGATATTCAAAACCAGCTAGCAAAACATAGTCTTTCTTTTTGTCCGCCTGGGTGGTACAGTATAGTTACGATGCTCGGCTGCTGACCCGAAAGTCGCGGGTTCGATTCCGGCCGCGGCGGTCCCATTTCGATGGAGCCGAAACGCTAGAGGCCCGTGTACTGCGTGATGTCAGTGCACGTTAAAGAACACCAGATGGTGGAAATTTCCAGAGCCTTCCACTATACGGCGTGCCTCGTAATCATTTCGTGGTTTTGGCATGTAAAATCTCCTGTCCGCCTCGACCTTACAGTGCTCACAGTGCTCGGCTGCTGACTCGAAAGTCGTGGCTTCAATCCCGGCCAAGGCGGCCAGCCTGTGTACTGTGCGATGTCAGTGCACGTTAAAGAACGTTATATGCTCGGAATTTCCGGAGCACTCTACCACGGCATGACTCATAACCATATTGTGGTTTTGGCACACGAAACCCCAGACAGTATTATTGTTATAAGAGGCCATGTCCTAATTAAGTCATTCATGGAAATCACATCGAAATGATGAACTTTGGAACCGTGAAGTCCATGGGGTCAGCGTTAACGACTGGGGCTCCAACATCTTTGAGAGCATCGTAATTATCTTCAGATCACTCAGGTAGCTGCCATGAGCTAAAGAATGCGCAGAAAGCGCTATTCGTCACGCACTTAGTACGGGTGACGTGCCTGCCGTGACGAAGCGAATGAAACCTAACCAAACGTGTCGACCTTGTACTACGGCATTCGTCGCCGGTATTCCCGCTGCGTTTCGTCCCACTTCCGTAGTCTCCCGCTAGTATTGAAATCTTGGCGCAAGGATGCATGTGCCACTCAAACGTACGCAGCGAAGGTAAAACTCACCGGGTCCTTTATACATTCGCCTAAGACAACGAAGGTAAAAGCCATGTTCTTCTTTAGCAGCGTGGTCTTCCGGGCCAGTTGGTACATGATGACAAAGTGAAGGGTTCCAGCACGTTACGGCGCGAGCACGAGAACAGAGACCAGCCTTTGCACTGTGCGTCTCTTTTCTTTTGCTCACGTCGTAACGTGCTGGAACCCTTCACTACACATTCTTCTTCTTTTTATTCCCAGTCCCGTATACTGATCCCCCCTGACAACCACTTCCTTCGAAAGCTTTGTGCACCTAACGTGGTCACACGATGATGTCATGTGATTACATCATCGTGTGACGTCACGTTATGTCATAGTGACATCATGATAACGTCATATGGTGCCGTCATCGCGTAGTGGTGGTCATTTGCATCACTCGTGTTCACGCCGACGCCGTCCACGTCTAATTTTCGCGGTTGGTGAGGCATCTAAGGCTCTCTCATTCAAGAAAGGCGCCTATTACATCATGACATGAGAGTAGGTAAGGGATGGTGAGTTTTGCATTCGTCGAAGAATACGAAGTTGTGAAGACAGTTAGTATTTCCCCGGTCTCTAAAACAGTGGCTATAAGTAAACGAAATCTGCGAGATTTTTCAGACGCAGCGGTTCAGCACGCGTTTTACGAACTCGTACAACCCCGACATGTGCACGATGATTCTTTTTAAACGACGCCTCCCGCGCGAGTTCTTCCCACCGCAAAGCAAAAACGAAACAATGCGCTCAAGCGCGCCCTTCCACTTCACGAACGCGCAGCCCTTTCTCCGGCCACCCTTTCCACTCCGACTTTCACTCCGCGCAGAGCGCTTCCTCGTTATCATCAGAGAGAGAGAGAGAGCGAAAGCACAATGCAAGGGCGACGACGCTGCTGCAACTCTTTAAAAAAGAACACAAAGACAGAGAAAAGGAAGCGCCGACGAAAAGGAAACGCAGCCACGACGACCGTAATTCTCCATTGTCTGCGGCCGGTGCCCGACAAGGCGCCTCAAAACAACAGCGAAAACAGGGTCAGCCACGCAGCCACCGTCTTACTACGTCGGCATGCCCGCCCCGTAAAGAAGAAGGAACCGGTTGCCGTTCTCACAGCGCTCAACTATAACAGACGGTCTGGAGGTGAACGTAGGCATGTACGTGATACACGATGCCTAATCGCTCCTCTTTGCGCTCCATTTTCCCTCTCCCCCGAAACTCCTCCACTTTCTTCCTCTGACGACAGCAACAGCTATAGCTTCACTTTCGAGAAAGCCGGGTGTACTGTTTGACCCGCTGCGAAAAATCACGACGTAAGCTGCATTACATCTGCTGAGCATACGCGGCTAGATGCATTAGCATTCGTACTGGGAAACGTTTTCCGTTCGGTGCGCGCTTCCGCCGTGGGAAGCAATGCAATTGTTAAAGCACTCGACGCGTCCCTGAGCATCCCGAACAACTCCGAAGTGCAACGTGAGGTGCTCGAATGCCGTGTACTACAGCGCTGCGGGTGGCTGCGGCGCGCGGGGTCTATTGTATGTAAACACGGGCGCATCTGCTCAACAACATGCCAAGCGGTAACAACACGGGAATCGGAAGACGCCTTTGTGTTCTCTAATGTGGGCTCTGTGCAAGAGTGATTACACGCAAGAACTTCGCCTCCCCGCATATAATTATATAGTGGACACGGTGGTTTCGTAATTGTTCGCACCTAGCTCTTACAACATTGGCGCGCGGTGTGAAAAAAATAAAGAAAACAGAAAAGAAAACGTTACGACGAGGAATGGGGGTTACACAGGAATGGAAATGTTCGGAGGCAACACTGATGGCAGGTAGGGTCAAGCCGTGCTTTAGGATCCCGTAAACCATTTGTGACGCCTGTATGGAGCGGCAATTCCACAAAGCGACATAACGTTCGGAATGTTGGCGTTACACTTGAGTTGTTCGGTTTATCCTCAAGATCAAGCTATTTTTTACAGTCTGATTGTGCCAACAGGTTTACCACGATGTACAAACAATCGAGTCTGATGCGCGTATGTGTGGTTGATCATGGGAAAGACGTCCGGAAAGGCGCGTACCAAATAAGTTCACGAATGTGATCTGAACACGCATTATGCCATGGAAAACCCACTCGAAAAGAAAAAAAAACACCATATTTGCAATGACGGTTATGAAAGGCTCATTAGCGAGTTAAAGAATAATGTTGACTTCGTACAGAAAGCGTATTGAGCATCTGCCCGAGTGAGTTCGTAATAAAATACCACACGCAACATTCCAAAGAAGTGAGGCAACACAAGTAAAGCGCCACTATAACACTCTGCGCCATGGGCGACTATCTTCAGTGACGCCGATATAAAACGCGATCCTGCCAAATTCGTGCCGTTTAGAAGCGTCTTCTGGCAGCGAAGCGTAATTAACGGCCGGCTCGGAAAAATAAATAGTTTATAGTTTAAAGCCACTTACATCCTCTCCGGCGATCGCTCCCGATTTAGTGCTTGCTTCGAATCAATAAACGGTCAGTAAATCATCATTCATTCATTCATTCATTCATTCATTCATTCATTCATTCATTCATTCATTCAAACAATCAATCAATCAATCAATTAAAATAAGTCTAGTAATATCATGTCAAGTCTACAGCTAAAAGTGATCTTTCGTGCGTTTCAACAAGGTACGTTTGATACAAAACATGGGGGAAGCTATGAGCTACCCTGCTTCACCTGATGCATCTCGCAGGACAGCGGCTTGCATGAAAATCAATTCACCGGGGCTGCTGTCTTGACACCCCTGGAGTAAGACAAAGTTGGAACCTCATACTTCCCTATATGGGCGTACCATTGATTCATGACCGCAGGCAGGCAGGTGTGAACCGACACACTGCGTTGCGTTTTCAAATTACCCCTTCGCCTTTCTCAGTTGTGCATTATAAGGACGGCATGACGAACATAGTTCTGCGTGTTCGCGGAACGCTTCCTTCTTCCGTCGCTTCATCATCGCCAGCAGCGACCGTAATAGCCGTTACACGCCTCTATTGCGAGTAGCCCTCGCCAAGGACGATTGGCCTCGAGCACGCCAGGTTTTCCTCTTGCCGCCTCCAACGCCCCGCGACTCGCACGCCGGCAGAGACGGCTGGACTGCCATGCAAGCCGAGCGTCAGACCAAGACAACATCGGGAAAACGCCATAATAATCACCTTGGTAGCGTAGGCTTCGAGGTTGGCGCATCGAAACAGAACGAAAAGGAAATATTGGTGTGCTTCTGTAACGCTCGCCCTATTTAACCTCTACCAGCCGGAACTTTCAGTGCGCATTGAGCTGATGGGTTTTCATTCTGCTGAGAAGAGTGCGCATCACGCTTGTGAGAGACCTCAACACAGCGAGGACTTGTAGGTCTTCGTCGTGAAAACCATCTGCGGACGATGAAGTATATTGCGGTACATTGTGTGTCGGCTCTATGTGAGTGCGCAGTGGCGGTGCAAGTTCTGGATTCCTTGGAGCCAATACTCGGAAGCCTCTTTTAACATCTGGCATTCCAGTCTCCTTTAAGACAACGGCAGTGTAACTGGACTCGAACATCTCTCGGTTGTGACTGTCTTGGCGTGGGCGCGGTGAACGTTGATACTTGTGTGCTTTATCTCTTCTTTTATCTAGTATTTCCCCTCCCTCCGCGTAGGGTAGCAAGCCGGGTACAACCTGCTTAACCTACCTGCCTCATGTTTGACTTTCTCGAACTCTGTCTATATATATAAGCCGAAAACGCGATGTCACCTTACGTTCCTCGGTAATCCTTGATGACTGAAAGAGGATTCCTGTATTTAAATCTGGTGACTTACGTTCTCCTCTAAATAGCTTTATCGAGCATTGCCTGTAAATTACCGAGTATGTGTAATATTGAGCCTATGTAACAGAATATAAGATTTTTCAGTAACCATCAACACGGCTTTCGCAGGAACCACTCACGAGAAACGCATCTGCAATCATTAAACAGGAAGGTATTCTCACGTAGAGAGTGGTTGCCTGGCTGAATCTAATTTCTTGATATAGCGTTCTTGTTCAGCGTTCCACATACTGTCGAACAGTTTACTGCTGTTTAAAATGAGAACCAGCTATTGTCTTAGCAGCTTAAAATTGATTGAATGCTTGCTGACCAATCGCACTCAATGTGTCACGACCTATAACGACTCTCGTATGCTGTAAATATAGGGTTCTGTGGGTTCATGTGTTTTTTCCTCTGGCGTTTTATTGGTATTAAAGACTTTCTGCACTGCCTTGAATCCATAAAGTTATTCGCAGATGTCTGTGTCATCGTCAGCCCGATAACCGATAAAAATTTTTTTCTGGTTTCCATTCTGCGACAATATTAATGCTATATCTGTGGTTATTGAAATTTTATAGACAATCAACGCAGTTAAAGTGGGAAGCTATGTCCCACCACATGTTTCAGCTGCTTTATGAGCTGTAGCGTGTGTCTAAATTACGTATTTGTTTTTCCTTGTGGCAGCCCCCCCCCCCTTTGCGTAACGTTCAGTAAAGCAGCTGGAAAACACGCCAGCCGTAGGCGTATACGTTTACTGAAGGCGTTCAATTAATGTGTTTTTCAGCGGAGACATCATAATCCCACGGGTGAAGCGTAAAACGTGTTGCGTGTACAAAAATGGTTTCATCGATCATCTTCGTCACCGTCGACCGCGTCGCGTTTTTTTAAGAGCGCCGTCCTTCGCACCGCACGGCGGAGAGTCTGCAGACAATGGGTCGTTTGCGCCGCTTCCAGACTAAGGTGCCGCCGAGTTGCCGCCTTGAACTCAAAACGCGTTCGAAATAATAGGCTGTCGGGGCAGCCTGGTTGGAGACGCGTTCGACGCTCATCTCAGCAGCAGTTACAGAGTATACGGGCCTGAGCTGCTAAGCACGAGGTCAAAGGTTCGATTCACGCTGGCTCACGCGGTCGCATTCCCATGGAATTGGAATTCAGCCCTGGTATCGAACTCTTAGTCATTCCTAATGGTGCTGAGAGCAAACACTAGACAGAGGACGAGTTTTGATGACAAAGACGTAGCGCATTCTTCCAACTAAAGTTTATTCGAAAGGTGCACGATATATATACAGACGAAAACAACGAAAAGACGCCGACTTGCAGTGAGCACGGGGCTCAAGGATTCATTCATGCAGGTAGCTCACGTAGTGCCACGACCGAGATTAATGGCGCAAATATTGTAGCAACGTGATTAGGAAATAGTCGCGAGTGAATCGCTTTCCGGTCGGAGAACAGCTGGTCTGGCTCGATGCTAATAATTTGCAGTCGCCCAACTGCTGCAAAATCGAGCACCGATGTGAATAACCTAAATCGGCTGATTTTCAAGCGAGTTTCTATTGCCTTACGCAGGGAAGTTTACTAATCTTGCAGAAAGAGTTCAGCTGAGTACAAACTACACTGGGCAACACAGAATCGTTTAACAACACGTGAGACAGGAAGGCACAGGTATTATCTAATTTATGGCACTTAGACACTATCACAGGTGACGAATCACTGATACTAGAATATATACTAAGCTTGCACATATACTCGTATATCAATTGCAAGTTTCCTACATTCGTACTAATGAGCGAACATGCCTGCGCCCCTCAGCCTGGCTCATATAATACTTAAAGAATGATTTCAACAGCGCGGCTGTTATTGGTCGAGCCTTTCATGTCCGGGATCCGTGGTAACGCTTGTGGGCATCAAAACGGGTATGAACCACAGACACTGGGCAAATCTCACTACTCCATTGGTCCACTAAAAATGAAGGCAACAGTTAGCCCAACAAACGGGTATGTGCCACAGAAATCTGTGCTCCCTATCAGAAACTATCTTCTTCATAAGCGCGTATGCGACACAGAATTGTGTAAATCCCACTACTCACCTTCCACTAAAAAGGAAAGAAGAAGGCATAGTTAGCCCGACAAATGGCGTGCGCGTTACCACAGTCACACCACAGTTTCAAAGTTTAACAAAGCGGGTTCAATAAAGAGTAGTGACACAACATATTTGAAAGACATATTTGCAAAACATAGAAATGCATTAACCTGACGGAGGGAGCGCCACCATTTTCGCTGCTTCATCGGTGTCCGCGAAGCGGATCTGGTTGAATTTTTTTTCCGTGTGCCAGATGATTTTAGAAGGCAGAGTTAGAAAAAAATATTCCCCTCTGCACCACGAAAAATCGTGCGTGCCACCTTCTGAGGAAGGATTCTTCACCTTGCGTTCCTATCTGTTCGTACAGGCATCGACCATGACAATCCCGCAAAGCTGGGTATGCAACTCGTTGTGGCTGGGCGGGCTTCGGCTAAACAGCCCCACATATGGGCGTGGTAGGCGTGACCGAAAAAAAAAATTGGCCGCGTATCTGCGTGCTTCGTGCAAATGTCGCCTAAAGACGATAGAAGAGGCGCTGCATGAGATATGGTACGCCATCTGGCAATCGTCGAGAATAGGAGTGCTGTGTTGCGGGCTGGTAGTCCCGGCACAGCGGCAGGCGAAGACCGGCGGTGACCAACGCGACCGGTGGGACGCGGCCAGCCCGAACACGCTGTTTGGCGCGATGCGCCGAAGGAGAAGAAACGTCCGCACTCAACGAGTACTCTCCACAAACTCTCTTACTTACACGTCGCTGGTAAAGCAGGAATGCAGAGCGGCGCCCCCTGTAATCGTACAATGCAATACTGAACCGAAACCGAAACACAACATGAGCTTGTGCAGAGGGCACGGAGGAAGACAAGTTTCAGGGCAGTCGAATTTTCAGCGCACCTTAAGAAAACTAGGGTTGTAAAATTCTAGGGCGAGTAGGCCAGAAGGACCGTCACGACGAAAAACCTGCTCCTCAGTCGTATTCGCCTGGAACGTTGGTGTGGCTTCGCGTTCCCTCTCACGCCCTGGCCTTTCCACAAAAGCTACTACCACGTCTACGTCAAGCACCCAGTTAACTATATGATTGATCCTGTTCAATGATATCTACGGACCGCCGTCGTCGCGGCCGCGAGACTGTTCACGTCGATCGACTGAAGCCGCATTATGACCCACCAGTTGTACCGTTTCTTAGGTCGCAGGATGGCTCCTTTTCCGCGGGGGAGTGATTTGTAACATGGTAGGGCGCACACAAGAACGCCCGCGAAAGAAGAAGACGAGGACGGTTGTTGTTGGCGCTCGCGCTTGCTCGGCTGGACCGCTGATCGCTTCAGCTGTGTCAATCCTTTAATAAACGCGTTACTGTCTCAACGTTAAACGTATACCATCAAGGTCTTTAAATTGCGTATCTATGTATTTTCTATTAAAGGAACACACCACCTAATACTTACCTAATGATGTTACGCCTCAGATATGCGTAAATTTACTTTTTGATCGACAACGTTCACAAGTTTGAACAGCCGTACCAGTTCAAGATGGGCGGGCGGTAAGCAAGTGGTTCAACTTTGGCCGGTTGGCCATGGGTTGGCTGAATCGGGTGACGTGCCGACAAACAGAAAGACAGACAGACAAAAGACAGACCAAAATCCTGCGTTTAAGTTCCCCAAGAAAGACTATCGTCTTTAAAAAGAAAGCACCCGGCGTCCGCGAGCGTACAGAAGTGCGGGTGCACACAAATAAGGCCCTCGAATGTTAGCCGGTCACACGCCTATTTGTGTGCGCCATTTTCCAATAATTGATGCTCTCCCGATCGTGGGCCTGTCGACGAGCAGCCGTTTCTAATACGGCGATCTGACCTTTTATGGACATTATCGAGATGACTTGTCATTTCACGCTGCCACATTTCATTGTTGGCTGGATATGAATGCATGGCCGTCTTTGTTGCCTGTGACGACTGAAGTGTTGCACTGCTAAACACGTGGATGACGGTCCGATTCACGGCATGAAAGAAAGAAAGAAAGAAAGAAAGAAAAAAGAAAGAAAGAAAGAAAGAAAGAAAGAAAGAAAGAAGAAAGAAAGAAAGAAAGCGTCAGGCACGCAAGAACAAAACTGCGCTACCATCACGAAAACTTTTTAAAAAAATCAAGGCAGATTCGCACTAGGGGTGCCAAGCCTGAAGGAAGTGCAAATCTGGGCGGCCTTCTTTGTCTCTTTTTATTTTTTCTCTGTCTTTCTTCCTCTGTTTCTTTCTTTTTCTCTGTTCTCTCTGTTTTTTCTATGTCTCTTTCCTCTGTTTATTTCTATTTCTTTCTTTCTCTCCCTATGTATTATTTTGTGTTCCTAGCTCTATCCTTCTCCTTCTTTCCCCTTTCTCCCTCATTCCATTTCTCGCTTCCTCCTCTTCTTTCTATCTCTTACTTTCTTTCTGTCTTTCTCCTCCCTATTTCTCTCTTTCTTTATGCTATGCTTTACTCTCTCCCCTTCTCCTTTCCCTTCTCCCCACCCTCTCTTCCCTCTCCCGCCACCTAGCTACATTATACTGCACAATGCTATGTATGCTCTGCCAGCGTGCCTGGATAGCCGAGAGGTTAGGACGCTCGCCTTCGCTCCTGGGTACGCGGTATGAACCCCGCCTCACCAAGAAATTTTTAAATGCGAATGCATTTCTTAGTCGGGCTATGTCAGGCGTCCGGCGTTTCCGCGGCGCCCTCTCCCATAGCAACAGCTGCGGGCGCGCGCGCTTATCCTCGCCCCTAGCAATCGGATCATGTGGTGCGAGAGAGTGTAGGAGAGGGTAGGTGCAGTGCCTCGCCGCTCCTTCTCTCGCCGTTCGCTCTCTCTCCTCCCTTCGCCCCACTCTCCCGTCCGCTCGCGCCTCACTCTCGACCGTTCGCTGGCTGGGCGCCTCTCAAGAACATCCGGAAATGTGTGCTCGAGACGCCGCTGTAAAACGCCAACGCCGAGCCGAGAACGCTGGCACCCCACTCTCCCGTCCGCTCGCGCCTCACTCTCGACCGTTCGCTGGCTGGGCGCCTCTCAAGGCGATGGCAGAAGTCGGTGAAGACGAATGTCTGACGGCAACGGTACCCTCTCTCGGCGCAAGAAATGCATTCGCATTTCCTCACGATTCCCTTCAGGGAGGTGGGGGCATGTTTTTCGTCAAGAATTTCTCTTTATTTCTGTGCGTCTCTCTTTGTTTTTTCTTTTTGTATCTCTGTGCTCGTTCCCTCACCTATCAGAGTTATTCCATCCCACGCCGGCGAAATCGGCGTACGTGTTTTGGTAGCGAAGCGGAGGAGGAAGAAGCGGACGAAGACAGCGCGTGCCGTTTCAATGTGATGATAGTTTCTGTTCGCACTACCGGGCGCAACGAAAAGCTCAAAGAGCTCCGCTCTTAAAATGACTTCATCGGAAGCACGGTGCAATGATCCAAACTGTTCTCATCTTTGCTTAAAGGAGTACTGACACGATTTTGAGACATCGCAAAGGGAACATTTTTCGTTTCCTTGGTATGCAGTGTTGACGCTCTCCACACACCGGAGTCAGAAAACACATATAAAATGTTTATTTTGATTTTAAAGTTTTCGTCGCTGAGCCTCTCCAAGCCAGCCTCACCGCAATGGACATTATACCGATGAGTCATCACGGTTCCCTGAGTTTGTGAAAGCTGCGTCCTGCATGCAGCCTAAATCGCAGAAATCACTGCCGGGGTCTCTCGACCGCAGTACACTCGTCGTTGTTTACGTGCACCGCGAGCAGATGACAGATCTGCCGCTAGTACGTCGCGAGCTGCTCTCTCCCCGTGACGTCACACTGCGATGACACGTCACTGAGAAGCCGCCCCCTCTATCTCGAAACCGAAAGTGCTTTTTTTTAAGTAATGTATTAAATATGTATTCGATGCATTCCCAGGCACCACAATACTCTTTCTAGGCTTCTCGACACCAGATTTTTTTTTATTTATAAATGTGGGTTCGCTCGCTTACGCAAGAGGACCACGCGAAGCCCGCGAGCGTGCGCCTAAGAGCTGCACGGGGCGCACTTTTCTCTTCATTTTTCCTTCACACATATTGATAATCACTCCCCCCCCCCCTGAAAATTATGTGCGGACGTGCGGTATCCGACTCGTATTGTAGCTTATAGTTCTCTCGATTAAAAAAATTATTCCAAGATACATCTACAAGGCGACATGCAATTCCAATCCCTAATAACTTTCCTGCGTCATTTTCTTTTAGACACGAAAACGCAGTAAAACCTGAGCAGCACCGATGGCTTTGCAAGATAGGATATGCGGAAAAGAAAAGATGGTTGGTCGATCAGAAGAACGGTAGAAATATACGAGTATGTGTGACGCTAACCGCTCTTCCGTAGTAGCGGTCAAAGTAGCCAGATTTGGCTACTTTTAGAGGCCGCGGCGACAAGAAAAAAATGACGTTGGCTACTTTTTGGCTATTGTTCTGGCACTGACATCAACAGCTAACATACGCTAAAGCCTTGCGCAACTATAAAAAAAACCCGCATTTCCCCGAAGGGGAGTATGAGATGCGAAGCACGGGCTGATGCTATGAGGCGGCGCGCACGACTAACTGCAGAGCCGAGCGAAGGAGACGGCAGCGAGAGAGCACGCGCCAGCCGACCGACGGAGGTCTGGCCGTTTTTAAGTGCAAAGCACTTTCACTGATGATGATGATCTGTCTTCCGAACTCGTTCCAAAGAACCCGCAACGCGTTCAACTTGTTGGCGGCGTTGCGCACGCCCGAGATGGGGCTCAGGTTGTTGTCGAACCACAGTCGATCGCACACCGCGCAGCTATATCCGAAGCTGCGGTCCAGGAAGTCTCGCTTGAAGCGCGCGTCCGGCCAATCGAATTCGAGGGCCCGTGCTCGCTCGCGCATCGCGCGTCCCCGCGCCAGATCGGCTTCGGGTGCTCGGCTCGCTTCGCACGCTTTCGTTCGGCGTCTCGCCGCGCCTGCATCACACAGGCAATGCGCGGGGCGCGCGCAGCCACGGAGCGGAGGCGGAGCGCGCGCAGTCACGTGGGGCGTGACGTCGCTGCGCCGTTGCTACAGACGCTCCTCTCCTCTGCTCGCGCCGTTGCTATGGGACGGCGGACACAGGGTCGCTTATAAAGTGCATTCGCACTTAAAAATAAGTGCGCATATACAATGCGGGCGGCGGCTCCCTCGGTGTAATTACTTTTGTGTACTCTGTATACCGGAATCAATAGACCTTTTTCAAGCACACGAGCGCCACCAACGGGCGCGCAAGCGCTCATGGGAAATGTGTGTACGCCGCAGCAGCCACCGCGACGAGCGCGCGGGCCCCGCGCTGTAGCTTTCCGCTTGAGCCGTTCCAGGACTTCTTAGACACAGTGAATTTGGCAAGGTGCAACATGTTACTGCGCAATTTTATCACGAACTTCAGTGCTTAGCTGCGACGGCCTCTCGGCGATTTGCATCTCTCCCACTGTTGGACCAGTTGAGCTAGAGTTACTGTATGCTACCTTTAAGCATATACAGTAACTCTAAGTTGAGCGGCTCAGAAGCGTCACCTTTTATTTATTTTTGCCCCCATTTCTTCTTACGGCATAAATAAAAAAAATACAGCTCGGTTGCCTATGAAGTGCAGGAGCGGTCTATGTTCGCGGATGCATTTGGAATCAACGTCCATCGACACTGTCGACGACTACAGTGTGAGGTTCTGATATTTAAGAGTACACTAGAAAGTGTAGTCGGCATTTGGGGAAATGGTATACATCCATTGCGTCCCTCGCACCATATATGTAACGAACTATAAGTGCCTACTAACCTTCGTTGGTGCTATAACTACAGGTTCGAATAATACTTCGAGCGAAAAAAGAAAGGAGCAGTACGAGGAAGGAAATGCACAAACCAGCGCTCACACACAACTGAAAGATTATTGCACGCGTGAAAAAAAGCATAAAAAAAATGGGAGTGCGTCGCGCGTGTCATAAAGAGGTGCGAAAAGTCAAACAACCAAGGCGCGTGCTTACAATCGATTAATAAAGTTGAATTCCTTGTAACGAATGAGAAGGTTGACTGACACAAAGTGTGGCGTTATTTGTGACATGATACGCCGCCGAAATTTCTCGCGTTGTCTGATTAGGTTGGGTACAAAATTACTGTGCTTTCGAAGATGGGATTACATTTTCATGACTGACAAAGAGAGGCGAGATGAGACGGCTCCATTAAATGAATTTTGATACATCGACCAGTCTGGCCGATGCACATGTGGAGACAAGAAAGAGAAATTTGCGGTTAACTCCTACACAATTTACAAAACAATCGGCATGCCTCTGACCGCATTTTTCTTTGCCAACCGCAGACCCCTGCGACCTTAATGCGACTGAGCTTATTTGGGGCGGCAAACACAACCTTCACCCCACATCACTTCCTTTCGTTCTTCAGGCCATGCGACTGAAGAACTTCTTATACATACGTGGAATAACTGCAGTATTTCTAGTTTCTTCATTATTACGGATGAAGAACGTCCGTGTTAATCTTTCTTTGCCATGCGAACAGATTTTCGCGAACCGATACAACGATACGCAGAATATCCCGCCTCTTTGATCACTTTGCAGCTGGAAACTACTGCTCATCTTATGTGCGCAAGTTTTTTTCCAATGCCTTGCGTAATCATGACATCACAATTCCTCGTTTAACAACATTCGAATGCGCCGACGCGAAATTGAACACCGATTTCCTTGAACGCGGCCTATAGTGCCCGCGAACATGCCCTGCAGTGAAACTTAAAAGCATGTATCAAGAAACTGCAAATTATCAGAGCAAGGCATCTCGCAAGTGAATTCTAGTCCAACCCTTTTTCTTTAAACGCGTTTAGGATGTGCTCACTTCTTTGTACAGCTCATGACTTGTCAATTGAAATAATATAATCATCTGTATACCTGAACACTGTAACATTGTAACACCTCTCACAGTTTGGTTAAACCCTATCACGAGCCACTATGGCATTAAATGCCGTAGTGTCTTGTGAACAAGTAATCATTGAATAAATACGAATTCGGTGTTCCAGCTAACATTGCTCACGATAGCACGTTTTTACTGCATGTATACCGGCACGTGATAACTCGCATGCCGCTTAACTGCTACATCCGGTATACATCCGCTCGGTAAATACCTACACTGACTGCATCATTTCTTTCGCATTTCATGAGTAGAGATACATGCAGGTGCGTTCAGACGTGTAGTATTTAGGATTTAATAATAGTCAACCAGCGGCGACGCGTTTTTTTTTTTTTTTCGTTTGTGCTCCCACGGCGCCAACGAGCAGCGAACGACGGAACAGCCGGCGGGTTCGCCGCACACACTTTTCCCATAGTGCTTCGCGCGCCCTCGGGGGTTCTGGGATTGCTTGAAAAAGGTCTGTTGCGTGCGCCCGCGAAACGCGTCACGGCCGCCATGATTTTCATAGTCATCTAGAATTCATATAGATTAGGCACGCTAACGCAGCCAGCGGGGGACTCGTTGAGGCTTTCTAGCCGCTATCCGCCTCGAGCGCTGCTGCTTTGAGCTGTACAGGTGGCGCCACGTACGGCGGTCGTTGACGAAAAGTGGTGCGCGCGGCTCATAGAAGCCTTGAGCAAAGCGAACGCCACTTGCGGTTTTTGCATTCATTTTTCATTCTGGTTGATATTTGCGCTGCCGACGCTGCTGCACTAGACAGCCATGATATTTGTTACGTCGATTGTTCTATTTTATTTCTTTGAACATTGCAGACCCTTTTTACTGTGCGCGCGCGCGATGCACTCCACGCGTATCTTACGTGCATGCGTCTAAGCTGTTGTTTGCGTGATCTGTTAACATAGACGAAATAACGCTTTTGCAACATAAAACAGGCTTCTTGTTTTATTGAACACCCTAAACAGTACAACAATGTACATTATGGTGTATGCCCGCTTAGGAAACACACAAAACACACGTGTTTTTATCTCGCCCAGCACTTAACTATACAGCTAATTGTGCCAAGAAAACCCGCTCGGCGTCTTCGAAGAGCTGCAAAAGCTTTACAAACGCCTTGTGGCAAGGATGCTAAAGCCATCTGTGCTACGACAGCATGATGAAGTAAGCATCTGCGACCTTGATCTAACGAACCTTGAGTCAATCTTACTAGGCTTAGACGACGTGGATTTTGGTGGCAGCTTTACTGACGACGTCAGCAATATACGACTCACAAGTGAAGAGCAACACTCACTCAAACGACGTTGTTTTGCTTTTCTTAAGGCTTGTGCATCTAATTTTCAGAAACGTCTTCTGAATGCTACCTCTTTGGTGCGGAAGCTGAGAGCCATTAGTCAGTCATCGACGGACTAATGGCTCTCAGTTTGGCGAACGCACTCGCCGCCAAGTGCGCTTTGCAGCGAGTGTCACTTAGCGTTCTCGTGTGACAGCGTGTGAATGACACTAGCGGCGAAGTGCACTCGCTCAAAATGACACTAAATTTGCCAGTCTGACCGGGGTATAAAGCAGCAAAGTAAGTATTCAGCACGTTGTAGGCATGAGATACAGCGTAGTAACCGCGCAAAAGATTATCTATGCAATTATGTTATCGTGTTGAAAATGGCAAGACTGCTGAGTGGGTTATCAGGAACGCCGTAGGGGTGAACTTCGCTTTAATCTTTACGGGGATTTTTAAACTTCAACCGAAAGCACGGCCATTTTTTTCCATCTTCTTTTTAATTCATCTCCGAAAAGTTTTGCGCCTTTAGCTAGAATCTAATCCGTCACCTCGGGCACACAGATCAAAACCATGTTACCGCCAAAGGCGTACCTCGTTTTAAAACTGCAGTAAAGATATCGCGACGAAAACCGAGTACGTTCCCGTCCATGCCATGCAAATATTTCTCCAAGTATCGTCAAAATGTAGAACGTCTCATTCCAAGAGCGCAAGTTTCTTTTCTTTTTTTTGGCTGTTATCTATGACGAGCAAATCAGCCTACGTTGACACCTAACAGAATCGTGCATTATAGGCAGTGACCTTTTTTTAAAGCCGTTACTTCAGCAAAATACCCCCCATTCGCAAAAATTTCTATCCAAGGAATGCAGACACACGAAACGCTGCTATGCAGAAAGATCCCGCCGGCGGAGCTTTTAGGGGCGAAGCTCCTTAAGGCGGCACCCGTTCGTCCCTCGTAGTCGTAGTAGTCGTAGTGCGTAACCAGTCGTAACGCTAGTACCAGATCTTGACCTCCAAGGTGGTGCCGGTGGGAGATTTTTCCTGTGCGTTGTTGAACAATAAAAAATTAGCAGCGTGCGCGTTAACTAAAAGCCGAATTCTTCTGTCTCTCATTCCCCATTAGCAGCCATTGGCATGTTCCAGTAGGAACGTTAGTCGAAGTAGAAGTGTAAGTGTTAGCTAAAAGCCGACTTCTTCTGTCTCTCATTCCCATTAGCAGCCATTGTTTACCTCCAAGGTAGTGCCTGGTGAGATTTCTCCTGTGCGTGAATAAACAATAAAAATTTTGTTCAAAACGCCGTTGATTGATGAAATAAACCAACGAAAGACGCCAGATGTTTTCTAAAAGCAAAACGAAAGAACGCCAGATGTTTTCTAAAGCAAACGAAAAGACGCGAGCTGCTTCGAAAGACGCCAGATGTTTTCTAAAGCAATGGTTTTCTAAACAATGAAAATTCACAGCCGTACATGTAAAATTAAGTGAGCTGCAAGTCGTCATAACTCATCGAACCTTAGTATAAACGCGCCCGATCTCACGTCGGTGATGATGTACTGGGCAGAATTCACGGAAGATTCACGGTTTACCGATGAACCTCCGCAGCTTCGCCCACTCATCATCATTCACTCCGTGGATATGCTGTGATTTTTTTGCCAACCACCTGCTGCGAAGGCGGGACTTGTGGGTTGGGTACTCGCAGTGACGTCACACTGTTTACAAACAGGGAGAAGTATGTTGCTGTGGTGGCGATTATTGCGCAAGAGGGAAGCCGCCTTCACCTAAAGATAGCGGCTGCGCCAGTCATCTTAGTAGAGGTGCGATAAATCATCGGCGTTTGGCGAAGGAAAGCGAGCGTTTTCCTCGCACGCCCGACGAGTTTAATAAGGCAACTTTTGAGGTCAGATACTGCTCCAAGTGTGTCCTTGAGTTACTAGTTTTCGTTAGTAAGCCTCACTGTCATGGCAAATTTTATTGGAGATCAATCGTCAATACTCCACTCGACGGGTTAACTTTGTCGGCAACAATGATCCCTTATTTTATAATTAACATAGTATTTACACTAACAGATCAATCCATTTGATCTCTAAGTAGGCACCACCAGAAAAGAGCATGTTTCCGAGCTCTTTGGGGCAAAAGTTGGCTTGACTTTTGCTGGCAAGGCGTTGCGAGAGCTTCCACTCCAGAATTTTTGTAATCCTCCTTGAATGGTACAAGTGGTGCTTAAATCGTTGACGTTTTCTTCTAAACACAGCAATGTATTTTGTAACTTGTTTGGGCCATCTAGGGTATGTAGAGAGGTCCTGTACGGAAGGTTGACTGCAAAAGACCGCGCTTATTAAGGTGAAGCCCTGTATTGAGTGATCTGTGTAGCTGGTGATGGTGGTGTTCCAAAACACACTCCTCACCCCCACCTGGCGGGCACCAAAGAAGTAATAAAACAAAAATAAATACCTAGAGGACGAAGAGGAAGACGTGTCCGTTGCTGCTTTCGCCATCTTTGTTGTCACCCCTACCTCTGTGGTTGTGTAAATACTGTAAATACAGCCTTCTTCTGTCGTCTCCCCGTAACAGTATTTTCTATTAAAGGAACACACCACCTAATACTTCCTAGTGATGTTGCGCTCAGATATGCGTAATGTTTGCTTTTTGATCAACATGTACACAAGTATGAACCTAGTCAGAGGTTCAAGCTGGCTGGCCCTTGGGCAAGTGGTTCAACTTTGGCCGGTGGCTGAATCGAGTGACGTGCCGACAAACAGAAAGACAGACAGAAAGACAGACCAAAATTTCTGCGTTTAAGTTCCCCAAGAAAGACTATCGTCTTTAAACTGTCAGCGCCGCGGAAAACGCCACAAGCGTCTGAACGCGCTTGCTTGCACGCTGGGCAACCCTAGCTCCCTCTCTTGCCGCGCTGAAGAGATGGAACTGAGGCTGACAGAGGTTGCCTCCCTCTAAGCCACACTGACATCCTCGTTGAGATGCAACAGGTTCGCATCAAGGCACAAGACCAACGTACTTCCAACCTCGAGGCAATCACTGCAGCTACCTACAACACCACCATATAAGCGAGATGAAAAAGCCTTCAACAGGAGTGTCGCTGCAGCCAAGTTTCGACAAGTGGCCTTGTCTTCTTCAGCGTTTCTGCCTTCAGGATAAAAGACCACTTGTGGAAACACTGACTCCTGCGAAAACCCCTCTTCAGGGATTTTTCGTGTCGTCAAGCCTATCTTCTCCTGATTTCTGTATTATTTGAAACAAAGCATTTAACAATTCACACAGTTGCGCAAAGCGCCATATGGACGGTGCAAGACTGGATGTCCCCTCTTGCCCTTTCGCCGTCCAGTTAGCCCATCAGCCAGTCAATTTAAAGATGCCTCAGGCCACATGGAAGACGTAAACCACCCCTTCAATCCAAACCATGCTACTAAGTAAGACTGGCGCCAGGACTACATGCGCAGTAGGTCTGGCGCTTGTTTTCTACTGTGACGTACTGAATAAAATAAAGGAAAATAATTTGCCCCTTTGAAACGTTTCGTACGCGTATTTAGACACGAATTACGTTTGACAAACCATGATCATCTTAGCCACAGTAGGTCACGTCATAGGTTCGCCCACATAATGGACATTGCTCTTTTTTGCCTGCGGCGAAAGTGCTATGGGTCACCACGAAAACGACCACCCCATCTGAAGAAAGCTTTTCGGACTCAAGATCCTTCGGCTGACCCTCTCGACAGTGACTTCACCGGCTTTCACGACACGGTCTGCGTCGGTCGTCTTATTCTCGAAGCCACACGAGGCCTCAACCCGGTCGCGCATAACAGCTTTCAACGCGACACAACGACCAACTGACGGCGCGGAGAAGTCGTGACTTTTGTTGACGGAGGAAGCGCACAGCGATCAAGATGAAGATGCGCTATGGCGTCGCTATGTTATAGCAGTGAGCGCATAAAGTGCTCACCCGAAGCTCACGCTGTTTCGTGATTGCGTACTCTGAGACTTCGTGCCTAACGCTTGCGACCGACGTGCCCGCTGCCGTACAGGAACGCTGCTTGATCTATTTTTAAGCCTCCGTTTCGGCGACCTGTCTTCGCACACGTTTGGGATGACTGAACCACTCGTAGCGTTTAGTGCACTGTTTGAGCCGCGGGATATATGCGTGGCAAATTGCCGCCACGTCCGTGTTCGGTAAGTCACGGTGGAGTTCAGCTGTATATATATATATATAGATATATAATATATATATATATATAATATATATATATATTATATATTATTATATATATATATATATATGCACACAAAAAAAAACATTTTGTTCGTGAGTGCTGAGTGCTCCAACTAACTCCACCGACTCGTACAATACAATGGTTTGCACCGACGAGTTTTACAAAGCTCATCACTGCTGTACCTAAACCTTACACAAATTACGATAAATTCTAGGTTCAACAGCGCATGCTTGGCAGCACATATAGTCAAGCAGAGAATGCTCAGCGAACGCTATTTCTTTACGTACGTAAATGGTAACTTCTATAGATTTGCTTGGACACACCCTATTATGTAAGGCTTACACAAACAGCCGCGTCCATAAACCTCGGAACGGATATGAGCGAGGAATGAAAGAAAGAGCCGCCATAGAAACCCCCAGCCAAATTTTCAGCACAAAAGGGATCACGCGCTATCACTGGCCCGGCGACTGCTGTTTCCTGGTGGACCCGTACACAAACCTATTCATTCTGAAGCGTACAAACGCGCACGCCACCATGCGATTCAGAACTCCTCTTCAAACTGTATACTCTACGCTTCAATAGCTTGACGAGCGGGCCTCGCTTGCGTCGTCCGCGGATAGGATTGCAAAACATGGCGCGGAAATTCGGGCACCGTTTTCCGGTGGGCGTACACAATATCGCCAATGGCGCATCCACAAAGTTCGCAAAAAGAAAGCCAATGGTGGGGAGGTCTTCCGTTCACGCACCGTGGGGCTTAGAGAGGGTGCCGAGGGTCTCCCACCGCTTGTTTGGAAAGCGCTTTAAGAGGAAAAGAGTCACCTGTCACGCATAGCCTTGGCCCTGAAAAGAACGGGTAAATGTTTGGGCCGCACGCGATGAGGTGACGTAAACTGTGCCACCTTGCGTACATCTATAGACAGTATCCTGTAGAAGTGGAGCAAAATCAAATAAGCGGTTGCGCGTGTGGAGGCAACGAAGAACAAAAGTTGGAGGAAAAAAATGGCGACGAGGGTTAGCGGTGTAGCAGACGACCGTATAAAACGAGAGGGTGGGGGGACAGACGACCTGAAAGAAGAAAGCAAACGTACAACGAATGACGTGCCGGCGAAGGTTACCATTTGAGCAGACGACGTAATGAGCAAAAAAGACAGAAGAGCAAACGAAACTTCAGCAAGAGCTTTTGCCGGCGAGGCTTAACGTGGAAGGCACGGACAATAGAAAAAGGGGCGAAGCATGGCGAAAGAAAGAAACGAAAGATGACGGTAAAGGTACACGTTCTGGAATAAATAGCTCAGAATAAAATACGGGGAAAGAATCGTTAGGAAGAAAGGGTTAATGGAGCGAGAACAACCGTATCAAGAAAGAACGCGGCAGAAGGGTTTCAGCTGAAAGTACATCGGCGAATAACGATAAAAAAAAGGGGGGGCTATGGAAGTGCGCACATGCGGGCAACGCCGAGTGGGTGACGGGGAAAGAAGGCCTAGGAACAGAAAAAAGGAAAAAGTTACGAAATAACGAGCTAGATAAAAGGTCTGCCGCGGCCTTCCAAACGAAGCGGGCTGACTACCGTGTTGACACAGTGACCTACGTTCTGCGGGCTCGCGTGCCAAACGAACGCGACGAAGAGATGACATCACTGTTTGTCTCAGAAAGCGTGCAGTCCGCGAAAGAGAAAAGAAGGCCTGCAGAAAGGCGAGGTGTAGTCAACGGGAAAGGGAATGCGGAGAGCGGTGAGGATAACGTGAGGAGGAGGGTCGAAGTAGACGTAAAGGAAAGAATAACGCCGGAAGCGTCACCTAGCAGGTGTTACCAACTAGCGAGAAAACATAAGGTCCCGTAAACACGCCCAGACAGACCCTCTGGCAATGGAGGCGGTGTATAATTTCCGGGATCAAAGAAAACGACTCTTCGATGTTTTACGACCTGCAACGAACGATCCTCATACGCGCACTCGGTCCGATGATGAAACGCTCGCGGATGGCTCGAATGGTGTTTGTCGAAGGTCGCGGAGACCAGCCTGTTGCCAGTTGTGACGCCACCGCCAATTTCTCGGCTGCACAAACGCGCGGTACAAATGTTTTGACCAAACGGTGGAAGATTCGTGCGCCGAATGTCCGTAAAGGTGTCTACAAAAAAACTCCGCGGTACAATGTTTGCCATCGTTTATGCGACCACACGCCGCTGTTTGACGTGTATTGCACGCGCGAGCGCGTTTTCCCTTCTGCCGCTAGCGACGCGGGTATCGAGCCTGGACTTTTATAAGATCACATTTTAAAATATGGGTTTTAACAAGGACTTAATGATTATCCTTGATCAATCTAGGCATGTTTATCTCCTTGAGTTGGAAAGGCAGAGAGAAAAAAAACAAGAGGCGAGAGATACAATATTAACGCGCGTACTTGGCTTATTTTCATCGTATTGGGACAGGGTTTCGTCGGTCAAAACTTGTTACACCCGTTCTAGCTCGGTGCAAATCGCACCTGAATACGTACGAACCTCCTGCAGTATTTTCGAATGTTCTAATCAGATCGTATTCAAAACGCGAATATTGAGTGCGTACCAGAAATTGCGCCAGCACCAGCGATAACGCTGATGGCGCACGCTTGAAAGCCGACGTATTTCTCCCGCCAGGGGCGTAGCCAAGGGGGGGTTGGGGGTTCGAGCCGCCCACACCTCCGGAAATTTATCAATTTCGCTTGCGTATATATACACGCACACATACGAACGCACGCACGAACATAGAGAAAAAAATTTCTGGCTACGCCCCTGTCTCCCGCAGCAGATTTTCTACGACCTACGAGATCTGCTCGCCACTGTTGTAACGGGAGCGCTTTGAGTTGGCGGGCACAACTTCGCCCAGCAAAGTGTTCAATCTTTACCGGTTTGGCTGCTGCATTCCTCCACGTAGTAACTATACGTGACCATGTCATCTAGGTTAACAATGATCTCGGATGTACTCAGGGTGGTCGGTTTACGGGGTATGACGTCACGAACGCGACTCAGGTTGCGAGAGGCGCCGCACCGGACGGCTCCACATAATTTCGACCACCTGGGGTTCTTTAACTTTCGCTGAAATTGCACGGTACACGGGCCCCTGACATTCTGCCTCCACTGCGCAAATGCAACCGCCGTGGTCGGGATCGAACCCACGTCTTTCGGGTCAGCAGCCGAGCACTGTAACTGTTCGACCATCGTGGCTGTTCTACTGAGAATGGGCAAGGACGGCACGAGTGAAGAGAAAATAAGACAGAAAACCTCTGTGTGGACTATGGTTTCTCAATAAGTCCCGAACTTTCATTAAAAAAAAAACGCATGCTGCCGAATTCAGACCAGTAACCATCGGCTCACAAAAGCCGCGCTCTTATGATTAAACCCTCAATATGTTCAGAAGAATCAAGGTATTGCAAAAAATAACCGAAAAATCGGCGTTTAAATAGGCAATCTGAGATTTCTTCTGCTGGGCAAGAAATTTTATTTCAAGTCCTTCTCTCGCGTCCTCTTTCCGTTAGAGCAGCCAGCGGAGCAGGACGTCAGCATATCGTACTCTGGGGGTTGATTCGCACGCGTTTCGCGTTAATTTTACAGTCCTTAACGCCGTTAAAATTCTGTGACCATACAGCGCCCCGAATCCAGCTGCAAAGTGACTCCTTCGGAAGCCCGTTGCGCTATCTGCAGCTAGGTTCGCACACGCACTATCTCAGTAATAAAGGTTATTATGTCCGCGCTTTGGAATCGGCGCCAGGTGGTGTACTTTAAGGTATTCGCTAAGACATAAGAATAGGCGAGCAGTGTAGCGCCCTTGAGACGCTTTCTCGTTAATGCGGCCGAAATGCCTGACTGAGCCCTAGTGCTAAAGGTAGGTGCGCACCGCTGCACGTGCAACGGCGCCAATGCGAGGGAATGAGCCAGAATCGATGGCGGTAAGAAGTCCGAGAAAGATTTACGCTGCTGGCGCAAACATTTCGACAAGAGTCAGTGACGTGCCAACCGAATTCGGACACCTCGTCGACACGTTGGCTCCGCCTGGGACACATTTACAACAGGAAGCTACATTGAGGAATTAGACGCAACAAACCGAATTGAACAGACAGTTAGGCCAGAGAGAACATACAGCACGTTCACTGTTGTTTTCAACTCCGGTGTACTAATCGTGAGGTAAATTGAAATAAATTGAAGTTTACGAAAAGGAATCCTCTCCGTCGGTGAAAGGGTGATTTTTCGTCCACTTCAATTCATTTCAATTTAAGTCATAATTAGTACACTTGAGTTAAAGACAACAGTGAACGTCCTCTGTGTTTTCTGTGGTCTAATTGTCTGTTCGGTTCGTTTGGTTTTGTCTAACATATGATCAAGCCCCACGGAAAACATTTCTCTTCTTTCGTTCATTAAGGAATTAGCTCATATATCGATGTATCTTAAGCTACAAATGACAAATATCGTTCGTGTGAACCTCTATTCCCCCCTAGTGTCTTAATACGTATCTCGAATAGTTGTCGTCTTAGTATGTTTAGTCTGTGTTACGATGCATTTGAAAGTACCTCTGTCCAGCGTATAGTGCCAATGTAATTACGCTGCTTACACAAACGAACCTTCTCACAGCTTCAAAGCTGACCACCGACATGAACTTTTGTTGCGTTGCGGTGTTATTCAACGCCACCATTATTTCATTAGCTCGAAGTTCTACCCTAAAACATATTGCCTGTTAGTTTAATGTCAACAATTTGTCGTAAGTCTTCGTCGTCACTGCTGAACAGCTATAGTTGTGTCATTCAAATAAGGCCGGTTCATTTCTTTTCAAATCATCATCTCGAACAGTTTGTCCAAGCATGCAATGCTAATAATTTAAATACCATTTCTATCAGTTTTTATTCAGCCTTCGTCTTCTCAACAGAGGAATTACGGTATATATGGGATCTCACAATGTATGTATGTATGTATGTAAGTATGTATGTATGTATGTATGTATGTATGTATGTATGTATGTATGTATGTAAGTACGTACGTACGTATGTATGTATGTATGTATGTATGTATGTATGTATGTATGTATGTATGTATGTATGTATGTATGTAAGTATGTATGTATGTATGTATGTATGTAAGTACGTACGTACGTACGTATGTATGTATGTATGTATGTATGTATGTATGTATGTATGTATGTATGTATGTATGTACGTACGTACGTATGTATGTATGTATGTATGTACGTACGTACCTACGTGTGTATGTATGTATGTATGTATGTATGTATGTATGTATGTATGTATGTATGTATGTATGTATGTATGTATGTATGTATGTATGTATGTATGTATGTATGAACGTATTTAACAGCTGCACTTCAATTGTTGGTTTCTTGGAAGGCTCTGTCGTCGGCTGTCTTTTGAATAAAGCTTACTCGTACTCCTCCTGCCTCTCTAGACCAGGGTTCTCAAACACGCGGCCCGCGGACCTTTCCAAAGCGTCCCGAGTCTTCAAGCATAATAAAGTTTTCTGACTTTGCTAAATAGTACTCGCATTATTTTCCCGCCTATTGCAATTAATAGCGCTTTGTGCGGGTAAGCTACAAACAAGGGACTGGTCTGAAGCAGTATTTTTCGTGAGGCGTCTCATGCGGTCAGAATGATTGGAAACACCACCGTGGGACGAAAACTGTATATTCAGAATCGGCGTCCAGATTGAAGTCATTGTGGAAATCAGTATCGCTATGGTTTTCGAAACCTGACGTCAAATCTCCATCAGAAATGACCCAAATATGGGATATGGGAAAGGCGTTCTTTCAAATAGCAACGTTAGGTGACATTTTGTTCAATATGTGTCTGCCCCCCGCCCCCTTGCTCCTATCACCTTAACTGTCTCGGTCCTTGTGGGACTACATTTACTCGAATCTAGGCCGGCCCCGATTCTAAGCTGACCCCCGAAATTCGCAAGGCCAGAAAACAAAAAAAAAAAACTTAATAATTGCACTCGAATCTAAGCCGACCCCCCCCCCCCCCCACTTTCGCACAAGTTTTTTTCGAATAAAAAAACATCGGCTTAAACTCTAATAAATACGGTAAAACCTCCTTTTTCATTATCCTGTGCTGCCCTCTGCCGTTTTGGTAGGAGTTTGGTAGGGGCCGGGACAAGCGGTATTGCCAGAAGCAAAGCCTCCGAGATGGGGGCACGTTACGCGACTTTTCCGCTTTCCGTGACTGCGGCCCGCTAGCTCAGCTAAGCTTGAGACCCCTTGCTCTAGACAGAGGGCAGCGGGTGCAAAGTTACTGCCTCAAGAGCGTCGCACTAGGAGTTTGACAATGCCACTAAAACATTCAGGAGGAATCGTTATCTCAAGCTTACGACATGTACTTCGCAACACTCGAGTCGAGGTAATAAAGATAACGTGACCTGACACGAGGTGCGACTAAACAAGTGCATGGTGTGTTCAGATAAGGACAGACCAAGGGGGGTCCCGACTATTTTTTGTTTTGCACGAAATTTTTATATGAGCTGGGCAAATGTCTCTATAGAAAGGAATGAACCTTCGTTTTGCGGAAATTATCACGGATTACTAGGAAAAAATTCCCGTTTCACAACAGGTGGAAAAAGGCAATTCTGCAACTTTCAGATTTCACAACTTTGGAGGCCTATCACTAAAAACTTAACGCATTGTGGACATCAGTGTTAATTTTTTGTAAATCTTCAGCAATAGTGCTATCGGCCTACGGAAATTTAAATTTGTGTGACTGACAGTACATTTTTGAAAAATTTCCAAACTTTGATTTTTGAGCGGCTGCCTCTGGCTGACCCCAAATTCAAGGGTCTTTTTTCGCAGTTTTTGCTAAAGCGCTGAAGCTGAAAATATCTCTCGCAAGTCTACGAAAGGCTTTTCGCTAATTAAGCAAAACGTTATGCGACTACACTGCATATTTATTTCGTTATAAAATCCCAAAAATGCCATAATTCCAAAACTAGCGAAAATTGCAACATTTTAGGGTCGTTTTAAAAAACATAATCGTCACCGATTTTTATGAAAATGATGGACTATACCCGGCCATGACTGCTAAATATTGTGCTGCAAAAATATGTTGCATTATTTTGTTTGAAGTGAGAAAATTGAGCTTATTTTAATACCCATGTATAGTCTTAACATCAATGTGCGGCGTTCTAATGATAAAATAAATTTAATAGACATATTTAGTTCGTAGCTCGCTTTTTTGGTTTTAATAATGACGATGGACCCAGCTTGTGTCTTTTTGACTGTTTTGAGACACAGAAAAGCTGAGCTTGAATTTTTCAGAGCTCCTCTGTCTGTATCCATACTACGGCACATTGAGGCAGCAGGCACGCGAGAGCGCGTACAGCAAGACCAGAGCGTAATTGAATGCCACCCGCAAGAGAGGGAAACAAAAGTACGTATAACAGCCAAGGACTCCGAGAACCTGTGACGGAGAACACATGACCGTCGTGAAATGCGAGACGCACCGCGGTGCGCCTGCAACGGTCGGACCCAGACAGGAGAGAGCGTTCCCCTCACACCTGAAAAGCAGTTTTTTGGGTGTAGACCATATGTCAGTCTGGATAGTGAACTCTAACAAAGAAGTCGTGTTGTTTTCTACGTGTGTCAATGATACAGTTTTTTCATCACATTGTAATTACTGTAGTGTCGTCCTCTATTATTAATAATAAGTTATTTCGTAAGCAGATAAGATAGAGATTGCGGAGTAAGTAAGAAGCCCACTGCAAGCAGCTCTCTTCACGTAAACCCTGGTGTCAAGACATCAGCTGCGATCCGGCTACTGAACTTTCGTTATTGCACTAAGAACTTCCTTGGACGCTACCTTCACCCCAAAGTGATTGTACCTTATACTCACTGTAACCTACTGTGTCACCGAGAGACCTTACTGTGGCACAGTTCTGATGGCGAAGTCTCCTGAACGAAATTGCTGCGCCGACTACTTAAAGAAACACAAGCGGAAGATCAGGTTTCAAAGGAATTTCCGCAGTGTCAAAGACTTGGGAATTGACAATCTAAAGAAAGTGTTGGAAGCTGACACAGCGCTCAGAGTGCATGAATCGCACTTTGTGTGCCAGAATTGCTTTAGGAACTTTAAGGAAGACATTGAGCATATGGAAGAAGAATCCAGTCAGTCCAATGAGGGTTTCCATACTACAGAGGAAGTTATGGAAAGCATTAAGGCAGTCGTTGGTGCCCCATCAGCAGTGTCGCCACTAAAGCCTCCTCGGAGTGTAAAGAAAGGGAAGAGACTCTCGTACGCAAAGCGCAAGGCAAATGAAATTACTAGAGCTGCTGTAAGAAACATTCGATGCGGAATTCGCACAGCATACGGTATTAAAGACATTCCATCACAATTCAGTTGCTGCGCCTGTGCCAGCTGGAAGAAAAACCTACACACAGCGTACATCAAGTGCACATCTTTTCGAGAGCGCTGCCGTCTGCTATCCTTGATACATTTGAGCCTAACAATAAAAGTGGTGCAACGCTTCATTCCAGAGGCAACGAAGCACGCGATTCTAAAGGCCAGGAAGATAGCTGCAGAACAAGGTGTGTGGAGCCTTTTGGAGCCGTACTGCAAAGAAAAATTGAGTGAAACAGACACCAACAAAATCCTTGAATACTACACAAAAGATGAGCTGGACTGTTCAAGACAGAGTCCAAACAAGAAAGATGTGGTGCGCGTGCGCATCGATGGAAAAGCCGAATTCATTTCGAAGCGTTTCATGACGCGGTCGCTACGAGAGACATACTCAGTCTACAAACTTGCTAATCCGCTGTCAGCGGTTGGTCTGACAAAATTCATATCTTTGCGCCCAGAATGGGTCAAATGCTCACCGCATCGGGAGGGGTGTGTATGGGAATATTGCGCAAATTTCGAACTATGCCTTATTGGGATCAAAAGTGCGTCGGGGTCTTTGATGTCGACTGATGATGTGCAGGCGCTCCGTGTGTGCACGCAGCCTAGCACCAAATGCTTCTTAGGCGAGTGCGAACAATGTCCTGTGAAGAATGGTCTCAGCCTGGGAACTCTTGGCATAGCACCGGACGAAGAAATTGTATTTGCTACTTAATTGGGAATCAGGAGAACTAATAAAGAAGACCATGATGCCTCCAGCATTCCTAAAGGAATTTCAAAATGTGACCATAAAATGGATCCCTCATAACTACCTCACGCGCACGCAAGCAAATACCATACACGAGGAAAAACAGTGTTGTGAAAAGGGTTCCTTTGTTTTCCACTTTGATTTTGCCGAAAATTGGTCCATCGTACTCCCAGATGAAGTACAACCTTACCATTGGCAAAGTACGCAACTTAGCATCTTTATTTGCGTTGTATCGACAAGAAAGTCGACATGGAACTACGCAATAATTAGCGATGTCGTTTGCCACGACTCTGCACATGCTTGCTAGGCCCTGAGAAAAATCAAGGATCACATTGAAGATTATGCTCCAATTTACACGAAACTAACACTTGTGAGTGATGGAGCAGCTGCCCATTTTAAGAACCGCTTCCAACTGCACGAATTGCAATGCAGTCAGCTTCAGACAACCAAGTGGCTTTTTTCGGCAACGGGGCACGGCAAAAATGCCTGCGACGGCGTCGGTGGCCTTGTGAAACAACAAACCACACTACATAACCTGCGTTCACCCGCCACCGAGGTCATTCAGTGCGCAAGTGATTTTGTTACTATTGTAGCCAGTAAACTTAAAAAGGTTTTCTTACTGCATATGGAGAAGAGTGAAGTGGAAGCCTTCAGAGAACTGAAGAAGGAGGAATGGAAACTTGCCAGACGGGTTCAAGGTATGCAGGCAACCCACATGTGCAAACACATGAAATCGGACCAAGGGAATTTCCTGTACGTAGCGCGGTGCGCAGACACAGAGTGGAAGGAGTTGTGAATCTGCAGTGTGCAAAATTTGATTGCCCGAATGGATATTACTCATTCTAGGTGACGTGAATAAACTATTTAATGCGCAACATGAACGTGCTTCTTGTAGATTCATAACTCCCTCATTCCCACCATCTCAACCCGTTTCTGCGAATGATAAATTCGTCGAAATATTAAGACCGCAACGGTCTTAATATTCCCATACAATGGTAATGCTCGAGCCACCTGTACGTTATTGTAACCAACTCTAGTCCATAAATTTCGTTGCTTGATGGAAGAAAATCAGGGTAAGTACGCAGTTGAAGATGGTAACACGAAGGCTTTTATTATTAATAAAGTATAGGAAGATATTTTTGCATTATTTTCATCGAAATATGGCCCTCAAGTAGTCTTAGGGCAAGTTATAATCATTTTCCTTAAAGAAACAAACGCGAACCTCACATTTCGGGCCCCCTTTCTCTACCACCCAGCAGCGAGCAATTGGGTCTAGGCACACTAACGCAACAATAACATTTTCCCGTACTGTTAGGGAAATACTAGTTAAATCTCTTTTGCGTTAGACAGGTGGTATGATGTGAACTAAAATGGCTGACGTGCAGAAAAATTTGCACTCTACACCACGAGCTCTCATTTGTACGCGCTCTCGGGCGCCGGCTGCCTCAATGTACTGGTAGGGACACAGACAGGGGAGCTCTGAAAATTCAAGCTCAGCTTTTCTGTGACTCAAAGCGGTCAAAAAGACACAAGCTGTGTCAATCGTCATTATTGAAACCAGAAAAGCGAGCTACGAACTAAATATGTCTATTAAATTTATTTTATTATAAGAACGCCACACATTGATGTTAAGACCATACATGGGTATTAAAATAAGCTCAATTTTCTTACTTCAAACAAAATAATGCAACATATTTTTGCAGCACAATATTTAGCAGTCATGGCCGGGTATAGTCCATCATTTTAATAAAAATCGGTGATGATTTTTTTTTTTAAAACGACCCTAAAATGTTGCAATTTTCGCCAGTTTTGGGATTATGGCCTTTTTGGGATTTTATAACGAAATAATTATGCAGTGTAGTCGCATAACGTTTTGCTTAATTAGCGAAAAACCTTTCGTAGACTTTCGAGAAATATTTTCAGCTTCAGCGCTTTAGCGAAAACTGCGAAAAAAGACCCTTGAATTTGGGGTCAGCCAGAGGCAGCCGCTCAAAACTCAAAGTTTGGCAATTTTTCAAAAATGTACTGTCAGTCACACAAATTTAAATTTCCGTAGGCCGATCGTACTATTGCTGAAGATTTACGAAAAATTAACACTGATGTCCACAATGCGTTAAGTTTTTAGTGATAGGCCTCCAAAGTTGTGAAATCTTAAAGTTGCAGAATTGCCTTTTTCCACCCGTTGTGAAACGCGAATTTTTTCCTAGAAATCCGTGACAATTTCCGCAAAACGAAGGTTCATTCCTTTCTATAGAGACATTTGCGCAGCTGATATAAAAATTTCGTGCAAAAGAAAAAATAGTCGGGACCCCCCTAGGTCTGTCCTTATCTGAACACACCCTGCAACGACAACAACAACAACAAAAAAAAAAAAAAAACACCGGGCCTGGGCTGAAACCGCAGCACAGTCACAGCGAAAGCTGGAAGAGCGGCGTTTCTAGAGCCCGATTTAAGCTCTCTTGGGGTGACAATACAAGTACACTATACTCGACGACAACTTATCTTGACATTGGAGCGAAGGCTACGGAGGCGGGGCTTCCGCACATTCGTGTTGCTCCGCAAGTAGTACGGCAGCTTGCGGCTTATTTCGGTTTTGCTCGCTCGCATCGTTGACGCGTTTAGAAAACATATTCACGAAAAATGTGAAGGGAATGTGAACGGGAGAGACATTTCGATTGTTCAGAGTACATTTTAGTGTCATATTACGAGTACATTTTTTTTTTTTGGAGAACTAAACGGTGCGTTTGCGGCCGCACACTGACCCACTACGTCACGGACGCCATGTTTACTTTGGAAAACGGGAATGCTGAAAAGGTGGTGCTGTCTAAGAAATGGAAAGAAAAGGAAGGCATTCTTGCGAGGTGAACAATAACTGTATATTACCTACGACTTCCCGCAACTGTTTCAGTCTCATAATAAATAAAGCAACATTTATTTCAGCAAGAAAAACGAGAAAATTATCAGTAGACGTAAGTACTATTTCTTGGCGCGGTAGCAGGCATGCACTTCGGTTCTGTAGCTTCCACAGTGCTGTCAAGGAAAGTTGTCGCCGAGTATAGAAAGGTACCCACTACGCCATAAATCACAATTTTTCTGAAGTTGGGAAGCACCTACTAAGCCATTATTCGTCATTCTGCGGAGAAGCGAGGCACCAGCTACACGTCTGTAAGGCATTATGTGCACTTTGTTGACACGACGACTGATGACGATGAAGAATTATGGCTCAGCCCTTTGTAATGGGTTGGAAGCTTTAAACGGCCCACCAGTTATGTAATTTGCATTGGGTGACGCCCGGTCGGTATTTCCCTCTCCCGTTATGCTGTATAACATACGTTGACGTGGGAGAGAGACGGGGGGGGGGGGCGAAGAACTTCACTGAGACCCCGAGGAAATGGATCATGCGCTTATGGGCTTCCTTGGCAATCAATACAAGTTCACTTGCGAGGAACCCCACTACGCTATAAATCATTGTAATTTTACTAAGACCCCGAGGAAGTGGATCATGCGCTTATGGGCTTCCTTGGCAACCAATACAAGTGCACTTGCGAGGAACCCACTACGCTATAAATCATTGTAATTTTTGAGAAGTAGGGCAGCAGGCACTGTGCCATTTTTCGTCATTCTACGGACAGCGTTGGTACCTGCTAAACGCATGTAAGGCATTATGCGCACTTTATTAATGCTGTGAGTGATGACGATGAAGAATTATGGCAGAGCCCTTTGTAATGGGTTGGAAGCATTCAACAACCTACTCGTTGCGCAATTCTCATTGTGTGACGCCTGGTTACAGAATTCGCGTTGTGCGACGCTTGGTGCTTATTTTACTATTCAACCACGCTATATTGCATATGCTAGTGTGGTTCCTTCCCGACATGAAGGCTGTATAGGACCTTTTTGCAAAGCAGTTTCAAGCACCGGCATGGCTCAGAGGTTGAATACTGGGTCTCACGCAGAGGGCCCAGGTTCGAACCTCGTTCCATCCTGGAAATTTTTTCTTATTTCCTTTTTTTTTTCTTATTTTCGAGCGATACTGGTTACGGACACCCGGCGGCGGCGGACAACTACGGCGCCAAAAACGGCCGGTGAAATGATCTCATAACAGCTTTCGCTGTAAAAAAAAAAAAAAAAAGAAAAAGAAGAGCCGCTCGCGTCAACTTTCGCAAGGGACAAAGAAATAACCGCCGCGATTCAGTTGACTGGAGCGTCTGGTCAGTAAAGTTGTACCTCGTCACAAGGGTGCTTGACCTATATACCTGTATTATTTCCGTACGCGGCTCAGCCGCACGGCCACATTCGTTCCATCAGATATGCATAACTGACAGCCTGTGGACCTCATACCTCTACAGAAGATGTCAGTGTCAAAAGTCACAGTCATCTGTGCATTTGCCTAAGACGACTCGAAGGCGAAAGCAATCTTCGTCTTCTGCTCTGTCCATTGTATTACCCCCCTCGAAACCTTTCTGCACCCAACGTGGTTTCGCACTGCCTCTGGGATCGGAGGCACTGGAAGCTCTCTGCTCCTCACGTGGTCTTGCAGTGCCTCAGTAATAGGCTCACCTTTGACCAAGCAACGATGTCACGCGATGACATAATCATATGACGTCACCGTGACTTCACAAATTTTGACCTGTGACGTCATGAGGACGTCATATGGCGACGTCATCACGTGACTATGATTTTTTCATCACTCCTGTTGACGCCGACGGTCACTTCTCGCCTTTCATGATGCACCTAAGGCTTTCGCCTTAATACTTTGTCATACTTTTCGTGCCGGTGTTCTTTGGTGCCTACAACCGTAGTCGGTGGAGATGCGGCGGATCTTACAGGAAACCCACATCATATAACACTCGTGATCTCTAACACAGCGGTATCTCACGGAATGCCTGTTCTCTCCGGTCAGCGGTAGTAAGTCGCAAAACGGCACTGATTCTTCTAAAGCAGAAAATACCTCTCCGAAGGAGCAGCGGCCGTTCGGTGAGCCTCTTCCTTCTCCTTGTTTGTTATCGGTGAATGTATGTCTGTGATACGAGTGGTATTTTATTCCCTTACACTCGGAAACAACGATTTAAGTATGTGACGCGTATAATCTCACAGACCGTAAATACTTGTTTCAGAGGGTATGGCTATAAAATAACAATCGTACGTTTTGTTTACACTTATGTTTGGTGTAATGCCCATTCCATCGACCAAAATGTGCATCTACGAGAAATAATGGCACTTCGTGTGATAAATTATTGCAATACGCGTCCTTAATAAGACCCACATCCTGGGGTCATACCAGCAGTTGCACCGCCGTACGTTGCTTGATTTCTGTAAGACTATATACGCGCGCTTTTTCGGAGACATCTGTCGGCTAGGGCCATAAAGACTTATCTAATGTCTGGACGAACTATTCGTTACGTCGCGAACTTGGCAGATGCAACTGCACTCAGCCGGGTCACTACTGAAGAAAAAAATCTAAAAAAAAAGAATGAGACTATGGCAGGTTCGCATTTGTAGTGCCAGGCCTGAAGGAAGAGCGGAACTGGGATGGCATTCCTTGTTTCTCTTTATTTTTTCTTCTTTCTTGTCTATCGTTCTCTTTCGGTCTGTTTCTTGTATCTGCTTTTGTACCTGTTGTTTTATATTTATTTATTTCCATTCTGTTCTTTCTCTCCAAATATCTATTTCTTTCTCTCTCTCTCGCTCTTTCTATCTTTATTTCTCTTCTTTACCTTTCTTTCTCTCTCTTTTTTTTCTCTTTATTTCTCTTTTCTTTCTCTTTCGGTCTGCTCTTTTATTCTCTCTTTTTTTCTTGTCTGTTTCTTTCTCTCTCTCTCTCTATGTCTTTATCTTTTATGTGTTTACTCGCTTTATTTCTCTCTACTTTCCCTTTCTTTCTACCTCTTTCGTTCTCTCTCTCTTTCACGCGTTACACGTGCTCCACTTCAACTGCCACAGTTTTCCTTGAACGCTCTCAGCTGTTGTATACCCTGTAGTGGGGCTTGCCCAATCCCTGTGGCACATACCCCACCCGTGGTTTTTCTGCGGACACCGAAGGTTTTACGACCGGCTTAAACATATCCGCTGGTAAAAATCAGGAGCCCTTGCCCTATCGGGAAAATGGGGGCTAGCAAAGCTTGGCGTGCTCGTGCATAACGTACTACTTTTCTTTCTTTCTTTCTTTCTTCTTTCTTTCTTTATTTCTTTCTTTCTTTCTTTCTTTCTTTCTTTCTTCCTTTCTTTCTTTTTTTTTTTCTTTCTTTCTTTCTTGCCTTTCTTTTTTTTCTTTCTTTCTTTCG